>NW_026991505.1:2262500-2359551 GCF_036370855.1 Dromaius novaehollandiae
GGGGGGGGCAGTCATGCGGCAGGCTGGCCTGGTAGCGGCCGGCCCAGCGGGTCCACCTTGGCTGGCCCGTGCACCCGGGCCTGGGAGGCTGCCTTTGCGGTGACCAGAGGATCTACCGGCTCTGGGAGTCTCGGAGGGGCGAGCCACTTGACCCGGCTCCAATGGCTCTTCCCCGCCTTCAATTCCTCCAGGGCCAGACCCCCTCTCCCCATGCTGCCAGTGGTGGTGACAGCGGGGGTGGCTGGGGGGACAGGAACAGGAGACCCCTCCTCACATGAGCAGGGGGTCTGGGTCCCATCTTATTTCCCCCTTTCCCCAGCTCAGGTTCACCTGGTGGCCTGCAAAGGCAGCAGTGGTGTGAGCAGTGGCCAAAGTCTGCACGCCAGCAGGAGATGGCAGGGGTAGGTCCACGTGTCGGCCTCCAGCGTATCTTTGCCCATGGGGTGGACGTGGTGCTGCTCACCCGCTCCGGTCCCAGCAGCCGTTCTTCCAGGAAAGGCGTCCGCCCGAGTGCTGGCCCCGGGCAGACCTGTTGTCGCTGTCCCAGGGTGGGCGGCCTGGTGGTTGCATCCGAATGGGAAATTCCCTGTCCCAGAGTGATCTCTCCTGTTCCTAGCAAGCGGAGAAGGAGAGAATGAGAAAACTGGGCCAGTCGGAGCTCTCAAGGCTGTGGAACTAAGAACTTTGAAAATGCACGGGGGCTGGGGGCAGGGGTGCCAAAGGGGTGCAGGCACTGTGCTGCAGAGTGGGAAGCCTGTTCCCATATCTCTGGATACTGCCTTGCAGTCCAGGATGCCTGGATCTGAAGGCATAGCGTCTTGTGTGGCATGCTGGCAGCAGAAGCGAAAAGACTGCAGTGGGCAGTGTTTCTAGAGCCCAGCCTCAAGGGTAGTCACAATGAGCTGTTCAAGTGGGATTTTTTTTTCTTTTTTTTTAAAGTTAAGGGGTCTCTCATAACTGCTCACTATGAAAGTCTGTTGTTGTCTCTAGGTGACACAGCAGTGGAAAAAGTGCAGAAATATCAGCACCTGGGGGAACAAGGAAGGAGTATGTCAAGAGCAGAAGAACTGGAGTCCCCGGGGTTTCCCAGCAGGCGCTCGTGGGAGGTGGTAGAAAGGCAATGATGTGTTCCTTACCAGCCTTGGACTCTCCGGCAGCCACGTGAAGCCTCTTCAGTCGGAGGGCTCTCCTCCCCTCTCTGCTGTTGACATGCTCTGCATTTTTGCCAGCAAAGGTAAGACAGTTTTAATTTAAATTGGCAAGCACTGTATGTGACCTTGTTGTTCAAAGTCCTTCTTGGAAGGCAACAGTGAAATTCTTCCCACAGACGACAGGAGTCTGCTCAGTCTTCTGTACTACTGAGTTTTGCTATTGCCCAGCTCCCTTGTGGTCGAGGCTGAACATGGGTGGGACAGGAGACCAAGTTCCCAAAAGACACTTCACCAAATGTGACATGGGCAGGTGGGCTGCTTACCAAGCCCACTCAGTTCATGAAATAGCCAAATGCCTCATCATCTAATTAGGGACGTGCATGAATGCATCAAGGGACTGGGCTTGGCAGAATCAGCAGGGAAAGAAGAGCCTGTTGAGCCTCAGTGCAGGCAGCCATGCCCTTCTCACAGGCTAGGGGAGGCTGTGCTGGGACGATGCTGTGCCAGCACCATGGGGTGCCAAGAGCAGGTCACTTCCTGTGGCACAGCAAATCCTGCCAATTTGGCAGAAGAAGATGTGTTGCTTCTGCAAGAAGCTCCTCCTCTGCTGTGGCACTGAGGAAGTGTCTCCAAGGAAAAGGCGCAGAGAGTTCACACACAAGGGCTGCATCCAAATTTTGGTTGCATGCTGGGAAAGTGGCTGGCACATTGCAGAGGCTAACGGCATCCCCAGGTACTCCTGGTGGCCTTCTGTGGTGCAGAAGGCCCTTTTGCATTCCTCCTCCTTATGGATTTGAAACCAAGTCTTTTCCCTCTTGCAGGTCCAGCTTTGTGCACTAGCAAGTCCCCTGGGACATTCAGGGAGCTCTGTGAAGAGAGACAGGGGGTGCCAGTTCTTTACTCTCACGTCATTCAGCCCCCTGTAATCTACACAGGGACATCCTTCCTTCTCCCCTGCCCCCACATTAAAAGAAAAAAAAGTGAGAGAGAAGAAAAAAGTATAGCCCCTCCCCTTGCCCCCACCCCCACCCAGGGGGGAAGGGGTTAGAAGGACAGGTGAACCTGTGCTCCAGATGGTTCCCTTCAAGGGCTGTTATCTCAGGGCATGATGAGGTAGAGATGCCCCCAAAGGACAATTCCTTCCCTGGCATGAAGTCATAGAGGCAGCAGGGTGGTAGGGTTTCTGCATCTTTCTTTCTGAAGAGATCCACACAGTCACTGTACTCACCTAGGAGCATTGCCAGGGAGGTCCTGGAGAGGTATGGTCTTGACACTTGGGGGACTTTGCTCTAGCAAGGCAAGCTCAGCCACAGCTGCACATTGACAAGGCACAAAGAGGTCCTCAGGGTCTGGAGAATAAGGTGCTTGTGCTCCATACAGGGGGACACCCCTTCTTGGGCCATCCTGGAGAGCCAGGAGAGGACTGCTGGGCAGCTGATGTGTGTTGGGAAGAGCTCTGAGGAAGCAGGGAGCAGTGGGGTTACCAGATTGATGAGCCCCCATAGCCTTGGTCAGTGCTCAGGAAAGGGTTCAGGGAACTGGGGATCAAGGGATGCTGTGGGCACAGGGGAAGGCAACAGAGCTTTCAGGGCTGTGAGGTGCCTCTGCATGCTGAGCCCAGCCTCCTGGAGGACTCCCAAGTCCCTGGGGAAGGCAGTCTGCAGGACTGCTCTGGGGACTGGCCCCAAAGCAACTCCCCAAGGCCAGGCCTCCTGGTGCTTGGCTGAGGGCTTGAGGTGGCCTGAGCTAAGCATTAGGGAGCAGCAAAAACAGGGCTCCATCCTCAGGGAAGGCAAGCCAGCAGTCAAGGGGGAGGGGCTAGGGCCCACAACCCAGGCCAGGCAGTGAGCTCAGCAAGTGGGCAAAGTCCCACAGCAGCACAGCCAGGTGAGCAGAGTAGGGTGGTGCCAAGAGGTTCTCCTGAGAGCCCAGGGATCCTCAGGCAAGGCAGTATAACAGGCCCCATGCAAAGTCCCTCAGGGAGGCCAAGCAGCACTTGAGCACCAGAGCTGGAGCACACAGCCCTAAGACAGAGCTCAGGCATAGCCTGAAAGCCCCAAGCTGAGCATTGATAGAGCTGCTGGTCAGAGGGAGCAGCTGAAGGCCCCAGGTGAGGTTGGTCAGAGCAATGAAGGCTTCCAATGAAGGCCTCTGAGTGCCCTTGGGGTGCTGGGTGTTTCCAGCTAGTCCTTGGCTAGGGGGAAAGGTCTGGTGGAATGAGCAAGGAAAGAAGAAAGAGCCTGTTGAGCTTGACTCTAGTTTGGCACTGCAAAGAGACATAGGAGACACAGAGGAAGCAGGAGCCTCTGCTGAGGCCCTGCTGTGGCCTGGGCAGCAGTGCAATAGCACTGTCCTGATCTTTTTTTCTTTTCCACTGGCCCAGTGAGGTTGGGGCAAGCCCCCAAGGGGCTCTGCCTTCTGCTGCCAAGTTCCCAGTGTGTGTTGGGCATGACCTGCTCTGAGGACAGCATCAGGTGGGCTGTCTGAAAGGGGTGGTCCAGCTGTCAACCAGTGACCTGGATGTGCTAAGGCAAGCTGAGGGAGGGCAGAAGCTTGCTTGTTCTTGCTCTTCAGTACCAAATTGGACCGTAAAAGTGAGGTCTCCTGATCCTTGTGACTTTGGGAGTTTTAAGCAGGAGGTGTGCTGGGGGGCTGGGTGGCCTGGCCCTGCATTCCTGCAAGGCCCGTCAGCCTACCATCACCACTGTTGGTAGTGACAGTGATAGGGGCAGGGGGAGCAAGGGGTTCTTCCTCACATGAGGGCTGTGCAGCTCCTTTTTTTTGTTTTTCCCCCCCTTTCATTCCCTTTCTGCCCTGCTTGGGAGCAGGCTGAGCTGGTGGCTCAAAAAGGTGACGGTGGCTGACAAAGTCTGCTCAGAAAGGGCACCCTCCTTTGTCCCACCCCCCCCTCCCCCATCCTGGGTGATGGTGGCAGCAGCAAGTTGGCAGGTCTAGCTCTGGCATGTCTTTCCCCATGAGGCAGGTTGGGAGGTAGATGTGGTTTTGCTCTCCCATCCCAGGGTGGGTGCATGTGAGAGATGCTCACTCCCTCCTGCTGTGGGGTAGACCTGCTGTCGCTCTCCCTCCATGGCCCCCGTGGTTCCCTGGAAGTTGTTTCTCCTGGTGTTGGCTGGCCCTCTGGAGGGCACTCATGTGGGCACAGGGTAAATGTGGGGTCACCCTGCCAGGTAGACCGGGTGTCCCTCCAAGGTCCAGGTAGTGCTGTTGTCCCACCCCAACCTCAGCTGCAGCCAGGTGGCCATTTCCCCCAGCCCTAGTGGGCAGGCCAGAGCAGGGTCAACATCGTCTCCATGCCATGCTGCACTGCGCTCTGCCCTGCGGCCCCTCAACCTCGTAGCTCCCATTCACTGGGCTGGTGTGCCCTTCCCTGTATGGTAGGGCAAAGAGGTGGGGGAAGGTGTGGTTTTTATTTTGCCTTCCCTTAAGCGACACCACCTGCCTGCCCCCACCCTTGACCTTGGCAATAAACAGGCCTCCCAGAGAGCTTGGTCTGCAGGGTGTCCAGGGTGGTGGTGGGATGTGGGCCGGGGCTGGTGGGGGGCAGATGTCAGCTGAAACAGGTGACGTGCACAGAATCTGCTTCCCTGAGTGCCCAGAAAGAGCTTGTGAATCCTGGTGGGACGGCCCTGCTGCGGGCACTGTGTGCCTGTGCAGTGTTGGGGGCAGATGCAGTGGGGGTGCTGGTCAGCCTGTGGTCAGAGATTCTTCCTCTGCCACAGCAACATGCTGGCCACAAAGTTTAGGAAGCTGGGGCCAGGGAGAGAAGGGAACACAAGCAAGCAAGCAGGTGATGATGAATGGGTGGTGGGGAGGCACATGGGGTGGGGGGGATGGACAACATATTAAAAAAAAGAAAGAAAAAGCCCAAGTGGTGAGTGTAATAGCACAGATTTGTAAACAAGCACTTTCTCCTGCTGTGGGGAAGTCCTTGAATAAAATATAAAGTCAGATGCACAATCAGGCAGGTGTAGCCAGTCTTTAACTGCTGCTCTTATGCTTAAATTAAAGTTAGGGAGACACGTGGATTTTATATCCGCATGGACAGTGAGATAAATTATAGGTGATTTTTTTTATTGGCATGTCTGGAGAGAGCAATTTGTCTTGGGAATGCATAGCCATTCAAGATAGGAACTTTCTGCACTGGTCTTAGCAGCACCCTTCTGACACTCAGTAGCTGAGGCTCAGGTTTCTCTTGCAGCTCTGGGTGGGACAATGCAGTTGAGGGGTTGACACAAAGAGCCAGGTATTTTCCAGAGTTGCCTGGTTCAGGCACATTCACATCTGTACTAAACAGCACCCATGGCTTACAACTGTTGGTGACACCAGACTCTTCAGTAGGTTTAGGAAAAAACCCTGTGGCACTTGGCCTCTTGAGTCTTCAGCTGTGAGGGAGCAGCAGGGGCCAGCCACTCCCAAAGGGGTGGGGAGCCAGTAGCCCAGGGGCATAGCTCAGCTCCCATGGCAGGGGCCTTGGGCAGCCAGGGCCCAGGTGAGGCTGCTCAGGGCCATCCAGGCTTCTTAGTGCACTCAGGGCTCTGACAGAAGTCCCAGGAACTCACAGAGCATTTCTCCTAATGCAGTGCTTTTCTGCATACCTGCCCAGGACTCACTCAGCAGAATCAAGGCATCAACAAAGTCCCATTTGGATTTTGTTACCACAGTGCCAGAAGGGATGCCTTCTTCCTCCAGCTCAGGCTCAAGCTTGTCTGCATAGTAGTAGGCACAGTAGGACTCTTGTGCATTCCTTCAGGTGTGCCACTAATGAGATGACCAGGCAGGTAGCTCTTTCTTGAAGCAAGTTTGTGCCTATGTGCCCAGGAGGTCCCCTGAAGCTGAGGCCGGGATCTTCAGTGCCTGTCTGAATGCTGTTGGAGGAGTATATGTGTGCAGCTCCATCACAGCCATGCCTATGGCTGGCCATGAACTTTGCTGATCTGGCCTGTGGCCTGTCATTCTAGCTGGACTGCAGACCTACCTTGTCACTGTGGACTTGCCTGACAATCACTGGACTGGGTCTGACCCTGCTTACCATCAGTGGTCCTGATCCTTCCTTGACTTGCTGGCTAGGCCTCAGCTCTGCCTCATCACCACGAAATTGCATGAAGACTTGGCCTCTTGGTTGAACCTGGCTACCACCTCTGGGCCTGCCTGGCAAAACTTTCTTGGGTACTGCTGGACTGGGCCCCGGCTGGAGAGGCCCCTGCACTGCCAGCCATGTAATGAGCCTTGGTTCCCAGCTGCCAGTTCCTTAGGGAGCAAGTGGGCCTCCCTGCTCCCTGCGAGTTCCCTTGGGCCATCTCAGGCCCTGGGCAGAGCAGCATGGGGCCTGGCCTGCAAGTGTGCAGGGCCTTGCCCCTGCGATTCCTCCTGCGTGGCCAGCCTTGCCAATGGCTCGGATGTGCCCACTGTGCTGACCCCCTGCTCAGCGGGAAGCACCTGAGTGACCCCTGCCCACCCGCAAGCAGTGCTGCCCATCCCTTTGTGGCTCCCTCGAGCCAGCTTGCAGCCTTCCCCGCTGAGCCTGGCAGGCACTGTGGGGCTCTCTGGGGCTAGCTCAGACCCTTCCCCCAAAGCCTGCCCAGCCCTGTGGGACTCCCTGCAGGCAGCTTGCACCCCATCCCCAGAGCCCATGTGGCCCTGCAGGGCTCTCCAGGAATGCCTCAGACCTTTCCTCCCCAAGCCTGCCCGGCCTCTGGGGCACCTCGTAGGCAGCTGGAACCTGCCCACAATGCCACAAGTCTCTGATGCCAGGTGCCTTTCCCACTTCCCCATGCCTGTTTGAAGTCTGTGTGCCATGAGATATACCTACCCACAGCAATTCCGTCCCTCTCCAGCAAGCCCCTGAAGCCAGACCTAGGTAAGACTGAGGACACACCTTGCTGGGAGGGGAGGCTTCTCTTAGGGCCCTGAGTGCACTCATTGGCCTTAGTGATGCTGCTCTTCAGAGGGAACTTGACAGGCTGCAGCAGTGGGCTGGTGGGCACCTCACTTCTTTCAAGCAAGGCAGCTGCAAATTCCTGCCTCAGGAATTTGGAATCAATCCCTGAAGCAGGACTGGCTAGGGCCAAGTGCCTGGAATGCAGCTGTGCTGGGAAGGAGCTGGGGTTCCAGGTGGGTAAGGAGTTGAAGAAGTGGCAAGTCCAGAATGCTGTCAGGCAGTGGTGGGCTTTTCTGCTCCAGCAGTCAGGAGCTATAACAGATGTGGGTAGAGACAGGGCTGGAGAGAAGACTATGGCATATGTGCAAGGTCCCTGCAGGCTGGAGATCCATGGGTGCAATGGAGGTGCCACTCTGGGAGCCTGGCATGTGGCAGGGATGGCTCAGCCCTGGCGGCCGAGGGTGGGAGAAACACCCCCTTGCCCTCGGGGCAAGCCCCACAGTTGAGAAAATGAACCCAGCAGGAGGATGGAGCTGGCCACGTAGCAAATGTCCTCCCCACAGCACTAGCATATACAGCCAGCCCTGGGAATGGGTGATGTGAGGGGCTGGGTCTGTGCCAAAAGACCTGGGGCAGTTTTCCTGATGTGTTTGTGCAACAAGGACATAGAGCGCCCTCCTCCCTTCTGGCCCTTCATGTGTTTTCAGGGGCCTGGCTCTGCCCCAGGAGCACACTGGTGTGTGCCTCGCGCACAGGTGAGGGCCTCAGGTTAGTGCTTAGGCATGGGGTCGGAGCCTCCCACCCAGGATCTTCTGGACCCTGTCCCAGCTGCAGAACCACTACCTCAAGGCCCCTTACCTCCCCACAACATGGCCTCTCTCCTGGCTGCCACCTGGCAGCCCTTCCTGTCCTCCCGCACCTGCCTCCAGCTCCTGCGTGCTTCGCTGAGGCAACACAGAGCACCTCCTCATCAGCACCCAAGCGCTCTCCCTCCAGCCTGCCTCTGCCTCTGCCACCCCAGCCACCTGCGGCCCTCCTGCCATGCCCTTCATTCTCCCACGAGCACCTCACAGTGCCCGCCTCCTGCTCCTCCCCAATCACATTGCTGCAGCACAAGTGACCTCACAATCTACAGCGCAGCCCTCACACCTTCACCGCCACCTGCCTCTTGCCTGCCTCTGCCCTCTCAGCTCCACGCCTCTGCACTCCGGGACCCTACATGTCCTGCTCTTCTTCTGCCTCCCAGGCCCCCAAGCCCTTCCAGCTCGGCTTACAAGAAGGCTGGGTGCTTAGGGGCTGCGCCAGAGCAAGTTTGGCCTTAGGCTTCAGGCATGCGTGCAGGCTTTGGGCTTTGTGCTGAGTGGGGTCAGGCAAAGCTTTTGGCTGCTGGCTCAGTGTAGGGCTTGGCATTGGGGTCAGCTCCCCGCCAATACCTCTCTGCCCTCCTGGCATGTCCCTGAACTTCCCTTGAGGACCTCACAATGCCTGACTAATGCTCCTTACCAAGCAGCTTCCTGCAGCGCAAGTGACCTCACAACCTTTAGCCCAGCCCTCGCACCTTCACCTGTTGCTCTCTTTCACTTGCCTCTTGTCTCTCCTCTCATCTCCACCTCTTTTCACTCCTCATAGCCACTGCCGATCCTCCGTCTCCCAGGGATCAAACGTCTTCGAACTTGCCTTTGAGGGTGGGTGCAAGGCTCTGGGTTTTAGGAATGTTGTTAGTGTGTAGAAGTGAAAGTATAACCCTTATGAATTAGGCTTTGGCATCAGGTGATGCTTTGTACTCTGTGGTTAGTGTGCAGGATTCGCGTAGGCGTTAGATCTCTCTTGTTTGAGTTAAGGAGGAGAGTTATTGTTTTGGGAAAGCCTTAGTAGTAGGTTCCCTGTTTCATTGAAGGTTTCTTGTCGTTGAATAGTGTATGAGGTAGCTTTTTGGCAAAGGATTTAGGCTTGAAGTTAGGGATGAGGCTTCAGAATGTGAGCCATGGTATCGCCTAACATTTGACAGACGGGACTCAGGGCATGAGATCCGGAGTTTAGTGGGGATCTTGAGATTAGATAAGGGGTAATGGGTTCCAGCTTCAGCTTAGCAGTGAGGGGTTTAGGTTGCAACTGTTGGTGGGGAAGAGGTTACAGGGTAGTGGCAGGGCTTAGGGTATGGGATAGGGCTGAGGGGTACTGGCTCGTTGTAGATGAACAGCCTGACAGAAATGGCTTCACAGTCACTCTCCCAAACACATTGCCCTTAGCTGGAATCCCCTTACCTACCATGACGTGACATCTCTTGTGGCTGAGATCCTGAGCTCCCTCATGGCCTCACCTGTGTTTTATTTCTGCTCGACACTCATGTGCTGAAACAGTAGGGACCCCTCCCCCAGTCGACAACCAAGTGTTTTCCCTCCAACCTGCCCCTGCCTTGGCCTTCCCAAAAGAAAAGGCACAGGGCAGCAGCACAGAGCCCAAGCAGCACAGCCCAGCCTGGCTCAGTGGCTGATGACTGTGGCAACACCCTCAGCCAAAGGTGGGACCGGGGGCTGAGGCAGTGGGCACCTCTCGGCTGACACCAAGAGGATTAGCATTTGGTGGGTTGAGGGTGGGTGCCTGGGACCTGCACTGCCAGGGTGAGTTTGGTGCGGTTGGAGCAGAGGGGCCAGCCAGCGCTTTCTGTTGGGACAGTATCTGCAGTCTCAGGGTCCTTCTCTCAGACCATGGGAGCAAGTGAAGCCTTGGTGTAAGTCTTCCCATTGAGTGAAGGCTGACTGAGCTGGTTGGCTCCTGCAGGGAAAAATAAGCAACACTTCAATTGATTTCATAGCCTACACTGACTGCAGGCCTAAGTGAGAGGCTTGTGCTGTGAGTTCAGGACCACGGCATTACCTGCAGGGGCCAGTGCAAGGATGATAGCTCAATCCCTTAATGGAGAAAAACTTGCCACTTTCAGGGCATTTATTTCTGTGGGCTCTCCTAGAAGCCCCAGGTATAAAAGGACACAAAGTGACCAGCAACAAAACCCTCATCCTATCAGATAACACTTAACAACAGCAACGTGTAACTTCTGCCTCTTGGACTGTCTTTGCATCTCCGCTTTGACATCTCAGGCAAGATGGATGCCAGCCTCTGAACAGGGAAAGTGCATCCTTTTTGCCTAAGGCTGGGTTCATGGCACTGAATTTGTAAGAGATCCAGGGATAGCAGGGGTGGGGGCAGAGTAGAGGCCAAGGCCCCCCTCTCTAACTGCCTGAACAAACAGGCAGTGCCACTTGCCAGAGGAAGAGAGGACAGTTCTCTGGTGTTCACACTGTCTCTTCCTTCACAGCCCTCCATGGAGCCCCAAGTGAAGGACTGCAGAGCTGCTGGGTTTCTGCTGACTGCTCTTGGCAGGACCAGGAGCTGAGATGACCAGAGCGCATTCCACACAGGCAGAAGGAAAGCTGTCACTGCTGCCAGTTCCTCAGGTGAGAGCAGGGCCTGAGGAAGACACATGCAGAAAGATGCAGGCTAGCCATGCTTGGGAGGGAGCACAGCCTGTGAGCTGAACCTTTGCTGGCAACCAGCTGCTGCTTGCTTTTGCTTTGCTGCAGCTATTCACCCACCTAGTTGCACGGGCAGCTGAGCCACCCACAGCACTTCTGCCTGCTCTGTGTGAGAGCCTCAGCCCTGCACAGGGCAGCTGTGAGCTGACTGCTGTGGGCTCAGCACGGCAGCCCTTGCGCCGGCAAGTGTGTGTACAATGGGGAGCTTCACTTGTGCCAAGGGGGACTCATCCAACCCAAGGCCTGGCAATGTGCCACTGCCATGGGAGGCCTTGGAGCTGGCTGGCTGGCTGTGCCAGAGCCAGTGGCTAGGAGATGTGGGCAAGCTTGCCCAGATCTTCCCAGGGCAGGCTCTGTGCCTCTGGTGTGAGCAGAGTGGTGAGTGCTAACCTGAGTACCAGGGGATTATCACCACGGCATCAAAGCCATGGGCTCAGGCTGCAGATTGTCTGCAGCAGAAGGGGTACTTAGACATGCATGGCTTAATCTTTGAGACAGGCATATGCTCCTGGCAGGGTCAACCGGGTGCACCAGCCCACCCCAGCAGCAAGCCGCACCGCTTTTCCCCCCCACCTGTGGGAGGGGGATAGGCCATGCCAAGGCCAGGGGGTGAACAAGTCGGCAGGGGCAGCACCCCCTCACTGGGGGAGGGGAGCAGGACCAATCCCGGTGTCCCTGCTGGCCTTCCCCAACACGGCGCCCCGGGGGAAGGAGCGAGGGCTGCTGCACAGCTTTTGGCGTGTGGCACCTAATGTGAGATGGCGGTGCACCCACAGAACCGACTGGGAATGACCCTCCCTCCAAGACCAGCAGAACATTGTGCATGCAGGCAGAATGGCGAACCCTCTCTGCACATGTTCCCTTTTTGGGAGCAATGGATGTGCTAGAGGAGAAAGTTGTGGCACCCTCCCTTGACTGCTGGCTTGCCTTCCCTGAGGGTGGAGCCCTGCTTCTGCTGCTCCCTACTGCTTAGCTCAGGCCCCCTCAAGCTCTGGGCTGAGTGCCAGGAGGCCTGGCCCTGCAGTTGCCTTGGGGCCTGTCCCCAGAGCAGTCCTGCCTGCAGACTGCCTTCCCCAGGGGCTTGGCACTCCTCCAGGAGGCTGTGCTCAGCATGCAGGGGCCCATCCCAGGCCTGCAGGCTGTGTGGCCTTCCCCTGTGCCCAGAGCATGCCTTGCTCCCCAGCTCCCTGAACCCTTTCCTGAGCACTGAGCAAGGCTATGGGGGCTCATCAGTCGGGTGACCCTAATGCTCCCTGCTTCCTCAGAGCCCTTCCCAACACACACCAGCTGCCCAGCAGTCCTCTCCTGGCTCTCCAGGATGGCCCTGCACTGGGCTTCTTTCTTCATGGAGCACAGGGGCCTTATTCTGCAGAGCCTGAGGAGCTCTTTGTGGCTTGTCAGTGTGCAGCTGGGGCTGAGCTTGCCTTGCTGGAGCTCTGGCAGGGGAGTCAGTCAGCTGCTGTCTCTCCACTGCAAATGAGGAAGCTGGCTGGGGCAGCAGGGTGGGAAGAATGGCCAGGGTGGCTCCTGCCCAGAGCCTGAGGCAGCTCTCAGCCTGCCTCTTGCTGTGGAGAGGCACCTGAGAGTGCAGGGGGGCCCTTGGGGGAGCTCAGCCATGCTTTTCCCCACCCCTGCCCCTTAGCACTCGCAAAGGAGGAGCCCATGGAGGAAGGCACAGCAACCCTGCATCCTCGTGGTGCCCTCAGCACCAAGGTGCCTGCCTGGCTGCAGCTGCCACCAGTGCCACAGCCTGCAGCTGTGACTCCCCCAGGTGCCAAGACCAAACCTCTGCTGCACCCCCTGGCAATGCTCCTAGGGGAGTGCAGCAGCTGTGTGGATGCCTTCAGCAAGAAGGGTGCAGAAACTCTCCTGCCTCTATGACCATGCCCTGGCCCTCAGGCCGGGGCAGGAAGTGCCCTTTGGGTGCATCTCTACCTCACCATGGGCTGGGTTAACAGCCCTTGAGGAGAACCATCTGGAGCATGGGTTCACCTGTCTTCCCAGCTCCTCTGCCCCCTCTCCCCCCAGGACTACATATGTATATGTGTATGAAGAACTGGCACCTGCTGTCTCTCTTCACAGAGCTTTGCAGAGAATGCCCCAGGGGACTCACTGCTTCCTAAAGCTGGACCTGCAAGAGGGAGAAGACTTGGCTCCAAATCCATAAGGAGGAGGAATGCACCACCTAAAGCCACGAGGAGTACCTGGGGATGCCGTTAGCCTCTGCAATGTGCCAGCCACTTGCCAGCATGTTGTCAACGATGTGCTGAAGGAATTGCTTGAGGACTGTGTTTGGGCATAACTGCCCCGTGCCCTCCCAGCCCCCTGGTACTTTTTGCCTTTGTTACCTTCCGTGGGCAGTTCTCGAAGCAGGCTCTTCCTCCTGCAGCTCGGAGAACAGCTCTCTGCTGGCAGAGAACCTGCTTTTGGGGGCCACCAGAAGCACAAGCACCCTCTGTGGAACTGAAATGGGCCTTGACTGGAGTCCTGCTCCTAGTCCACCTGGATCCCAGCTGGCCTTTCATTGGAGAAGCAGCTGCCTCAGACCGAGCCCTAGGGGCCACCATCTCGCAGAGGTGGAGAAACAGTAGGTCAGGACTGTGGGGAACCTCCTTCACGCATTCATGCGCATCACTACTTAGATGATGAGGCATTTGGCTATTAATGAACCACAGAGAATTTCTCTGGCACCTTTTCTGGATTGGGCTTGGCAGGCAGCCTGTCCGCCCACGTCAAATTCAGTGGTGCTCATGTGGGGACCAGATCCCATGTCCCATACCTACTAGGCTCGACCACAAAGGAGCCAGGCCATAGCAAGATTCCATGGTACAGAAGACTGAGCAAGCATACGTTGTCATCTGGGTGGTGGAGAATTTTGCTCTTGCCTTCGAAGAAGGACTTTTTTAAACCAAAGTCACACAAATATTAATACCAGTTAAAGGAGTAAACATTCTTACCTTTGCTGGTAAAGATCTCCACAGAGGAAAGGAGAGCCCTGTGTGAGAAGAGCTTCGTCATCCTCTTCAGATGGCCACCAGAGAGTCCAAGATCCACAAGGAATCTGTTGTTGCCTTTCTACCACTTCCTGCGAGTGCTGATTGGCAAGCCTGGGGACTCAGCCTCTTCTGTTCTTGTCCCCTCCTTCCCCTCTTCCTCTAGATGCTGGTACTCCTGGACTTCTTCTGCTACAGCGTCACCTGAAGATGATGACCTGCTTTGATAAGGAACAGCAACATCCACTGCTTTTGCCTGAGACCCCTTAACCACAGCCCAATGTGGCCTGAAGAGCTTGTTGTTCTCCATAAGGTTGCCTTCTGAGAACACCCCCCACACCAGTCTTTTTGCCTCTTCTGCCAGCATACCACACAAGACGCTATGCCTCTGGATCCCAGCATTCTGGACTGCAGGGCAGTACCCAGTAATAATAGTGGCATTTTACTGGCAGACAGACCATGGCATGGGCTGCATGTGCATGGGGCCTCCCACTTATTCTGCACTTCTCATGTCTCTTCATAGCGCTGGACTAGAGTCAACCTCAACAGGGTCTTCTTTCTCTGCTGATTCCGCCAAGCCCGTTCCTTTGGCTGTGGTTTCACTGGATAGTAGGTAGGGACAGTGGGAATCTCGTTCATCCATTCATGCGCGTCACTAATTAGATGCCGAGGCATGTGGCTCTTTAATGAACCCTAGAATTTCTATGGCACCTTTTCCGGGTTGGGATTGAAAGGCGGCCCGTCCACCCAAGTCGAATTTAGTGGGTCATTTGGAGATGAGATGTTCCGTCCCAACCTACACAGCTCAACCACAAGGGAGCCAGGTAAGAGCAGAATTCAGCAGTACAGAAGACTAAGCAAGCCCATGTTGTCTGTGTGAAGAATTTTACTGTTGCCTTCCAAGGAAGGACTTTGAATTAACAAAGCCATACATTAATTTATAGAATAAATTAAACATCCTTACCTTTGCTGGCAAAGATGTGAAGAATGTCTACAGAAAATAGGAGAGCTCTCTGGGAGAATAGCCTCGTTAGCCTCGTCTGGCGGCTACTGGAGAGTCCAAGGTTGGCAAGGAAGCTGTCATTTGCCTTATGCCACTTCCCGCGAGCACCAATCGGGAAACCCAGGAACTCCACCTCTCCAGCTTTTGTCAGTTCTTTCACTTGCTCTGCAAGATGTTGATACTTCTGAACTTTCTCTGCTGCTGTGTCCCCTAAAGATGACAACCCACTCTCGTAGCAGAACGTAACGTCCACTACTTTCGCCCGGCCTTCTTTAGCCACAACCAAATCTGGCTTGAAGAGTCCATTGTTGTTATCTCTGAGGTTGGGCTCTAGATAAATCTCCCAACCCAGTTTCTTAGCCTCTCCAGCCAGCAGTCCACACAAGATGTTATGCCTCTTGATCCGGGCATCTTGGACTACAGGGCAGTATCCAATGATATGCGAGCAAGTTTCCCATTCTGCAGGACAATGCCTGCATGCCTTTGGTGCCCCTTCTGCCAGCCCGCGTGCCAAATACTCCCTAGTGGGATAGACATTGGCACGCAGCTGTATCGCTGTTAATAGCTTCCTGTGGGGAATGCCCCAGTAATGTGTGAGCCAATCGTTGCTGATGTTATCATCTTCAAAGTTCTTAATACCGTGGCCTTGTGCTTTTAGATTGGCCCAGTTCTCTAGCTCTCTTTTCTTTCACTTGGTAGGAATAGGATAGATGACCCGGGGAGCTGGTACTTCCCATTCGGACGTCGTCTCGCCCTCTTCCAGTACCGTGGGAATTCTCATCGAGAGTTCCTCCCCAATTGATGGTATTCTATCAGCCTTTCCTCCGGTGGCGATCCACACCTTCTTGAACTCCCTCTGGATCCTCTCTTCCAGAACAATTGTTCTTGTGATGGTGTCGGAGGATTGGGCGATACGATGCAGCCGACGAGCCTGAATGTTTGAAATTTGGCTCACCAGCCGTGCAATTCCGAGACCACCATCCTTTGTGCTGGAGTACAGGAAGGCGTCACACGTACTGGGAGGTAAGTGAAGCCAGCCCTTCACTGCTGATCTTATTGCAAGGTCCAAAGAATGGAGGTATGAGGCGTTCACTCCGGCATGATCTGCCGCATACAGCAACCGTGGGACTGCATACACCTTCAAGATCTCAACCTTCTGAAGTGGCTTTAATGGGGCTTCTCCAACGTTGTTCACCCATGTGCCCAGCTTTTCCTGCAGGTCTGGTCGGGAGACACCAATCCAAGGGTCAACTCCCAGGCCCAAATATTTCTCAGAGCTGCCAGGCTCAATTAGATGTAATTGAGCTCCATCAATCGTCCATGGGTCGCAGTTGTTAATTGTATAGGAGTCTTTCGTGGGCCTTATGAAAAACCCATGGCATTTCGCTGCATGCACCTTCAGCCCGGTTTGATCACAAAATTCTTCCACCACTTGAATGTTCTTTTGCATACCGTCCCACGAGTCGCTCAGCAGCACAAGATCACCCGCGAATGCCAGTGTTGACAGAGAGCTGTTCTTGTACCTAAACCCTTCTTTACCATCTTCTAATCGACACAAGAACGGGTCCATTGATAGGTTGAAGAGAAGCGGGGACATCAGGTCGCCTTGCTTCACACTGGTGAGATTCTTAACCTTCTGTCGCGGCCCGAAAGGAGTCGTTCAGGACGACCTCCCTCCCCTTGGGACCAACGACCAAGTTTGTGATGCCCTTGGACTGAATTAAGGTGAAACGACACCAGCCAACCAGTTTTAAGATTTATTAACACAAAGATAAGGCATGTGGTCAAATAGGATAATTCAATGGCGAATACTGCAACTAGCTAGACAAGTCCCGTGCCACACGTTTCAAACAGATCTTACCAACATTCAACAAAAGAGAGAAAAAGGGAGAAAGAGAGAAAAAGATATCACCACCCGTGGATCCAGTGGTGTCCCGTTGGTCCTCTTCCTTTGGGAGTCTCGGCGGTGGGGGGGCTCCCTTCTGGTGGTAGGTGGGTCCTCTTCACCCTGGGTGTAAGTTTTGGTGATGCGCGTGCAGTAATTACAACTCGAGCAGGGTCTGACGCTAGGTTCCCGCTGAAAAGCTCAGAATGACACGCATGCAGTGGTTACAGCTCGAGTTGGGTACCTCCAAAGAGGGACCCTGAACAAAGAGGTCCCCGGGCAATTACAGCTTTTTTCAAATTAAGTTTCCCACCCCCACATGGTAGTTCAGACCAATAGTAATTTGGGGGTCTGGGGTCTCCTGCTCCTTATTGGGTGTCATCGTTGTTCCTAGGCAGGCTGTTTCTTTTCTCCCTTATCTTTTCTGTTGCAGTTTCTGCCGACAGGTGTGTCTTCATTCCTCGGGTCCCACCATCATCTCTCAAGGTCCTGACAAAGAGGTGGTAACTCCAGCAATTAGCACTGTTTCAGCAGTGCACAGGAATGCAAATTGCTGGTAACTCCCTTATGGTTCCCACCTGCACCAGCTCTGGGGCCCTTTCTCACTGAACTAGGGAGTGCGGCCTAAGGCTTCAGCAAATTTAGCTACTCATGCTAAGCAAGTTTTATCGAAGTTGTGCTAAAAACGGCAATAATTTACAGTCCAGGTCCCAAAGTCTCTGCCCGATCATGGTCTGGTTCAGCGCAGGCTCTGTGTGTCCCAGGTAGTCGCAGGGAGACCATTTCGGGGGTCGCAGCAGCTTAGTCCTGTTTCCGCCAGGGACAGATGGCTTGTTTGGGGTTATGGTTTGCTTGCACCTTATGTACCAAGAAATGTTTAAGGCAAAAGTTCATTCATCTGTCCGCCACACCTTCTCCAAGTGGGTTCCTCCAACCTCCAGCCGCGTCGCACTGTTACACATTTCGGCAATGATCTCGATGATACGTCCATCGACATCTTTTTGCCTGAGGACCTGGAAGATGTGTTGATGATGGACTGAATCAAAGGCCTTCGCCAAGTCCACAAAGACAACCCCAAGCAATTTATGTTCTTTTTTCGCCTATTTGATCAATATCTGGAGGAGCTTGAGATTTTCCGCACAGCCCGGGGCTACAATAAACCCTCTTTGGCGGCTGTTAATTGGACATGCTTTTCGTAGCTGTGCTGTTAAGATCCAGGAAAACAGTCGCAAGATAATCGACCTGATGGTAATGGGTCGCCATTTGTTGATATCTCCTGTCTTCCCAGGATCTGCGGATTTGGGTAGCAAGATCATTCTGTACTCCTTGATGTCATCAGGGATCTTCCTGGCCAAAAGCCACAAGTTGAACAAATCAGCTAGTTGACTGCCCTGAGGGTCCTTTTTTAAGATGTCCCTCAGGCTTAAGCCATCAGGCCCGGGGGCTGAGTTCTTAGTCATCTTGGCCATATTCTTCCGGACTTCCGCTGGGGAAATCATCTTCTTAAAAGCAGAGTTGTCCACCACCCCCGTGCTTTGGAAAGCACCCAGACTGAGAAAGGGGCCACCTTCTTCCCACATCTTTCTGAATGAGTTATAAAGTTCATCCATCGGAAGGGGGCACTTTAGTGCTTCGATGTTATCCAAAATGATACCAGCCAGCTTCTTACGATCCATCTCGAAGAGCCGCTGGTATCTCAGGTACTGGCCCCGCTTCACTGCCCTGGTCTTCATCCACTTCCTCTCCACCTTCTTGGGCGTGGGTCCAGCCTGATGCTTTCTCAGTTGTTTCAACTTAGCTACTCTGGCATGTCCCACCAGCTGTGCCAACCACTCTTCCGTTGATCCCTTGATGACATTTCAGGCATCTTTAACACCCTCCAGGACCTCCTCAAAGGCAACCTTCAGACTGGGGGAAAGGGATCCCACTCGTATTCTCTCTGCAATAATCCTTCTATATTCCGTCTTTATCAACTCAGTCCTTTCCTTCTCAACTGGTTCGTCCCCTTCACGCTGATGTTCTGCTTTCCTTGGCGATGCCGATGTCTTGGCACCTGCCGCAAGCTGGTATCTCTTATCACTGATCTGCTTCGCCGTTTTTGTGGGTAAATGCTCCCTGATCAGCTTGTTCACAAAGCGCTTGTTCTTATATTTCTTCAAACTCTATCAATAGCACCGTCTCCTCTTTGGTCCAGCAGCTCTTATGCATGCCTCGGATTCCTTTTCCCTTCGGACGAGATGACTCAATCCTCTCCTTGTTCCTAAGCAGTGGATGCACAAGCCTTTTGTGCTGAGAGAGGCTGCTTTTGGTCTTGAATTCTTGGTTATATTCTTCACGCAGGAAGCCGCTGGGGCCCTCCGGGACCTCCTCTTTGTCTTCAACTGGAGCCCCCTGGCATCCTGGGAAGTGGCAGGCTATACTGTGATGTTTCTCATTTGTTCTCCCACATCGTGAGATGAAAACAGAATTCGTTGCTGACTGTGGGCTCTCTGAAGGTGGTCAGTTAGCACTGCCATTTTTGCCATCTTGACACCACAGCATGGACATGCCGGATGTTCATCAGGGACCTTCACGATTGGTGTACTCACACCAGTCGCTTCCCCCCCCAGTATCAAGAATGGGACTTGCCACAGTCAGAGCAGGGATTGCGGGCCCAGAGGGAGATGTCGGCACACTGTCTACCACGTCCTCCTCTGGCACCTCTTCAGTACCGGTCACGGGAGGTGATCTGATAGGTGCCAGTACCTCATAAACCTCCAGCAGGTCTTCTACGCAATCACAGGGTGGTTCGGGATAGATCCCTCCCCAACAGACATAATCCGAGTTATAAAATGTCAAATTTGGTAGGTGGTAGGCCAACTCATTAGTTGTTATTACTGCTGGAATAACACTCGCGGCGTCACGGGGAGTGGCCGGTCTGAGTGGCCACCGAGACAAAATTAACAGCCCATGATTTTATTGGGCTGTACATGGTGTCTATGGGGGTTCGGGATACAACCAGAAGAACCAGCCCCCAAGTTCAACTGGTGTGCCTTTAGATCGCCCTTAGGCCAGGGGCTTTGGACACACGAATGTATAAATCGCGGTCAGATCAATTTAGTTTCACCTCGAATACTACCAAGTGGTCGGTGAAGCCGGTCGGTAGGGTAGGAAGTAACTATAATTCCGCACTCACGCTAGGGCAGAGGCTGACTTGGTCACCCAGAGATGGGCATCCAGCAGGACCACGAGGAGGTGTAGCCTCTGCAGCTAAGCCCAGTTAGTAACTATGGTCCCGTCTTAAGAGAGTTATACTTAATCCTGCTGTTTACCCGCGCTTCATTGATTTTCTTCACTTTGACATTCAGAGCACTGGGCAGAAATCACATTGCATCAACACCCGCTGCAAGCCTTTGCGATGCTTTGTTTTAATTAAACAATCGGATTCCCCTGGTCCGCACCAGTTCTAAGTCAGCTGCTAGGCGCTGGCTGAGGCGGGGTGCTGGCCTGGGGACCCTGGCTCCCCCTGCCCCATCACTGGCAGCTGTGTGTGCATCGGGACACCCCCAGCCCCCGTGAATAGGTGTGTGTGTGGGGGGGGTGCGGCTGGGAGTGGAGGGAGGGGGCGGGCAGTGCCTGCCACAGCTGGGGCGATCCACGGGTAGGGCCTGCTGTGCATCCAGAGTTGCCACCACCACCCCCACCCACCTGGGAGGTGGGGGGCACCGGTCAGGTGCACAGCGCCTTGTCCAGCCACGGCATAAACCCAGCCGTGCTTCACGCCCCAGCCCGACCGACCCAGCCGTTAGAGCCAATCCTTATCCCGAAGTTACCGATCCGGCTTGCCGACTTCCCTTACCTACATTGTTCCAACATGCCAGAGGCTGTTCACCTTGGAGACCTGCTGCCGATATGGGTATGGCCCAGCGCAAGATTTACACCTTCTCCCCCAGATATTCACAGGCCAGCGAGAGCTCACCGGACACCACTGGAACCGTGACCGCTTTCCAAGGTACGGGCCCCTCTCTGGGGGCAAACTCACTCCAGGTTGCCCGGCCCTTCACAAAGAAAAGAGAACTCTCCCCGGGGCTTCCGCCAGCTTCTCCGAAATCGGTTGCGTTACTGCACTGGATGCCTTGCAGCGCCCCTCTCCGCCACTCTGGATTTGGGGATCTGAACCCGACTCCCTTTCAATCAGCTGGAGGCAATGGATGCCACCGCCCGTCCCTTCGGAACAGCGCTCGCCTATTGCTTAGGACTGACTGACCCATGTTGAGCTGCTGTTCACATGGAACCCTGCTCCACTTGGGCCTTCAAAGCTCTCGTTTGAATATTTGCTACTGTTACAAGACAACCCTGGGAGCTCAGAAAGAATGTTCATACTGTTTAAACTAGGCAGATTAGGATAACCTCTCTCTCTATTTTCTGAAAAGAAGCATTCTTTAATCAAGGGCATCCTGGAACTGCTAAAGCCCTAAAAGAAACATTAAATCCAAATGTTTTATTTCTAGGTTTGTATTGCCAATTTGGCAAAAGAATTGGAGGTCCATGTATCCCTAACTGAACTGTCCTCATTATGATACAAAAAATCAGGCCCACAGGTCCAAAAGACCCGTGCCCAGGTGAAGACCCCTCCCCTGAGCATGCGTAGTAGTAAAATGGTGTGTCAGCAAAATTATAATTGTATGTAAATCACTAACCCGCCAGTGTAAAAGGGAAAGTTGCAAACCTTGCAAGTTGTTTGTATAAATGCTACTTGAAAAGCTGTGGGGGTGTGCTTGATTTGTGGGAAACCACCGAGCACCCAGGCTTGTACAACTCTGCAATAAAGAAGCAAATGTCTCTCCTGAGTGTGTAATTATTGGCTTATTGCACACTGGGCAACGAATCCGCTTTTTGGTCAATACTACTACCATCAAGATCTGCACCTGTGGTGGCTCCACCCAGGCCTGTGCCCCAGGCTTCAAGGCGCACCGCAGCGGCCCTCCTACTCGTCGTGGCGTAGCCCACGCAGCTTCGCATTGCCGGCGACGGCCAGGTATGGGCCCGATGCTCCAGCGCCATCCATTTTCAGGGCTAGTTGATTCAGCAGGTGGGTTGTTACACACTCCTTAGCGGGTTCCGAGTTCCATGGCCACCGTCCTGCTGTCTCTATCAACCAACACCTTTTCTGGGGTCTGATGAGGGTCGGCATCGGGTGCCTTAACCCGGCGTGCAGTTCATCCCGCAGCGCCAGTTCTGCTTACCAAAAGTGGCCCACTAAGCACTTGCATTCCACGACCCAGCTCCACGCCAGCGAGCTGGGCGTCTTACCCATTGAAAGTTTGAGAATAGGTAGAGATTGTTCCGGCCCCAAGAACTCTAATCCTTCGCTTTACTGGGTAAAACTGCCGCCCGCAAGCGCCAGGTATTCCGAGGGAAACTTTGGAGGGGACCAGCTACTAGATGGTTCGATTAGTCTTTCGCCCCTATACCCGGGTCGGATGACCGATTTGCACTTCAGGACCACTATGGACCTCCACCAGAGTTTCCTCTGGCTTCGCCCTGCCCAGGCATAGTTCACCATCTTTTGGGTGCTAGCATGGACACTCGTGCTCCACTTTCCCGATGGAGCAGGCCAGACAGGCTGGTGGTGTGCCCTTGGCTGTGCCTCCACCTTGGGATCCCACCTCAGCCACGAGCAGGGGTGGGGAGAAAAGCGGTGGTGCTGCCAGCGACAGCTTCTGGGAAGCCGCCACGGGGGAAGGCGTGGCGGTGGTCCTCTCCCTCGGCCCCAGGATTTGACAAGAGCTGCTGCCTGGGGGCTGTAACACTCGCTGCCACGTGGTGGCAAGCCACCTGCCCACTGGGCCTTCCCAGCTGACCCAGAGCCGGTCGCGGCGCACCACCACGGGGGAAATGTGCCCGACGGGGCCGGCAGCTGGCTGGGTGGTGTTCCCTGGCCTGCCCCCACGAGGGGGGCGGAGGGGAGGCAGAGGCGAGGATCTGCAGAGACCCGAGCCGGCCGACCAAGCCTGCCGGGTTGAATCCTCTGGGCGGACTGCGCAGACCCCACCCATTTACCTCTTAACGGTTTCACGCCCTCTTGAACTCTCTCTTCAAAGTCCTTTTCAACTTTCCGTTACAGTACATGTTGACTATCGATCTCATGCTGATATTTAGCCTTAGATGGAGTTTACCACATTCTTTGGGCTGCATTCCCAAGCAACCCAACTCCGAGAAGCCCCGGTCCTGGTGCACTGCTACCGGCCTCACACCGTCCACGGGCTGGGCCTTGATCAGAAGGACTTGGGCCCCCCCGAGAGTGGCGCTGGGGATGGGGGCTTCTGTACGCCACATTTCCTGCACCCCACCCCAAGGTGGGGACTCGGTACTGGGCTCTTCCCTCTTCACTCACCATTACTGAGGGAATCCTGGTTAGTTTCTTTTGCTCCACTGACTAATATGCTTAAATTCAGTGGGCCACCATGTCTGATCTGAGGTCACAATTGGGTGGAGATGGGGCAGGCGTGCACCCGCCCCTCGCACTTCAAGTCCCAGAGGAGGCCCCAGACAAGGCAGAGTCAGTGGGCAAGCGCCTACCAGCCTGTGACTGACCAATAACCCCTGCAATGGGAGAAGAAGGTGGCTCAGAGGGCGAGGTGCTCCATCAAGTTCAGGAATAATGTAGGATGCAGCTCGTAAGCCTTGCTGTTGCACAGAGAACTGACTTTATCTCAACACAAAGGGCACTGGAGGGTGACCTTTGTTTTAGGTAAGCAGCTATAGCTGTTAACTGGACCAGGTGTAAATGTGTACCTGAGATAGCTCAGCCCAACACAAAGGAGAAGACCTCAACTACTAACAAAGGAATTTTGAAGAGAGCAACAGGCTTGAGCTGGCTTCAACCCACGGAGTCCTTCCCAGTGCCTGGGGACTCCCAGCGTCGTGACAGTGAGCATATAATAGACACCAGTGATTGGCAATCGCATTGGTATTGTGATTGAACTAAGTGTACACTTGTATTGTGATTTCAGTACATCATTGAATCAGTCTGCTAAATAATCTTGTGTAACATCAAATACCTTCAAAATAAACTTAAATATAAAACATTGCACTCTCCACATGTGCGCAGTATCTAAAAGAACCTGGTCAGAGAGTATTGGACTCTGACATGGCTGCCGCAGCTAGGACAGCCCAAGGCCCCTTCCAGGACGAGGGGGAAGCAGTGCAGTGACTGCAGTTTGCCACCACGGAGGTGGGAGGACAGCCAGGGGCCCTCCAACACACATGCACGGCAGTACGGTGCAGTACCACCACGGTACTCACCTGCAGACAGCCATGCAGGGTGGGGGACGAGGTTGACCTTTCCCCTGGGCCCGGATCCTGAACGTTCGCTCTCTCACGCACTCGCACAGCCCTCTGCCGGCAGCGGCTGGCTCCCCATCCCAGTTGCTGTCTCGGCTCTCACCCTGGCACAAGACAGCATAGCAACCCTTCCCTCCTTTCTCCTCTCACCACCAATCAATGCCTACGCTGCCCACTGCAGCAACACCTGCACTGTCACTGCCGGCCTCAACACAACACCACAGATGACGCCAGCTGGTGGGTGGAAGTGGCTCGACACACACTACGGAAGCGGGTGTGCCACGGGGAGGGGGCTCAGTGGGCACCGAAACGACACTGGTCGAGGAAGGGGGAGGGAAAGGGAGCCGGCCAGCCAGGGGAAAAATGGAGGGCAGACCCAAATGAGAAGGACGGGGAGCCCTCGCTCCCAACCTGGGACAACCCCTTTCTCACTTTGAGTCCAGCCCAGGTGCCTGGCTTGGCCTGGCCCAGCAGGGAGCAGTGCACCAGCCACACAGCCTGCCTCAGGGAGGGGGCTCCCTGCAGACCCCTGGCACTGGAGCCTGGCATCACTGGGCACTGCCCACTGGCCACGCACCCACAACCTACTGGACCCACGCTTCCGAGCTCTGAGCTTGCCTCTCCAGCCTCCAGCTCCACCATCCCAGAGATGGTGCCCACACCCACCCATGCACACACAGCCTCCCAGGCGACAGCACGCACTCTCCCAGCCCTTCTGTGGGCAGATGCCTTCGTCTCCCTACCTCCTCAAACAACCACCAAAGGTCCAGCAATAGCAACATTCAATGCTTTCAGATGACTGAGGTAACTCGTGCCATCTCTGTGAAGAATTTTGCTGTTGCCTTCTGGGAAGGACTTTCTCAAAAGGCACATGCAGTCCTGCATGCCACATTAAAAGCTAGCCTTACCTAAGCTGGCAAAGGTGTGGAGTATGTCTCCAGAGGAGAGGAGAGAAGAGCCCCCTCTAATGAAGAGCCTCACAATCCACTTTTGTCACTTCTCAGAGAGCCCAAGGTCAGTTAAGAAGCCAAAATTACCTGCAAACCACTTCCCTCTAGCACTGACTGGGAATCCCAGGAATTCCACGTCGTCAGCATTCAGGAGTTCTCTCACCTGCTCCTCCAGGTGCTGCTACTTCTGCACTTTTTTCTGCTGCTGTGTCCCCTAAAGATGACAAAGAACTTTCAAACTGGAATGTTCTGTCCACCCCCTTTGCCCGAGATCCATTTACCACAATTGAATCTGGCTTAAGGAGCTTGTTGGTCTTCTCCCTCAAACACTGTTCTGCCAATACCACCCAGTCTGTCCCCCTTGCTTCCTTCACCAGCATTTTGCACAAGATGTTATGCCTTTTCATCCAGGCATTTCCCATTCAGAAGGACAGTGCCTGCAGCCTCTCGCAACTCCTTCCCTCCAAGCCCCTGGCCTTCTCTCCACCCGGATGTTCAGTTCTGTGGTGAATGCAGGCTGCTACTCCAGGAGCAAAGGCCAGACTTAGAGCCACCATAGTGTCGACCTCACCATTATATTGGGTTTCTTTGGCAGAATCGGTTGCATGGGCATTCACATGCCTTATGGCAATTCAGCGTTGGGTGCTGGCTTCCCAGATGCTAGGCCATAGGGGCTTTCCCCATCTTTTCTTGCGTGAATACCCCATTCCATATACCCAATAGACCATACGTAAGGCCCTTATGTAGTGGCCAACTATCAGTGTATATAAATTGGGGCCCTTCAACCCTTTCTCCTTCTAGCCACGGACGTGCTAGAGGAGAATGCGACCTCGAGGAGGCCGTGGTCCCCCAGCCAAGGAACAGCTGGGTGGTACCATCTGATCCCTAAGGCTGAGCTCTAGATAAACCTCCCACCCCAGTCTCTTAACCTCTTCAGGCAGCATGCCACACAAGATGTTATGTCTCTTAATCCAGACATCCTGGACTACAGGGCAGTAGCCGATGATATGTGAGCAAGTCTCCCATTCCGCAGGACAATGCCTGCACCCCTTCGGTGCCCCTTCTCCCAGCTTGCGTGCCAAATACTCCCTGGTGGGATAGACATTGGCATGCAGCTGTATTGCTGTCAATTACTTCCTGTGAGGAATTCCCCGGTAACGTACAAGCCAATAGTTATGGATGCTATTGTTTTCTTAAGAAGTTCTTAATACCGTGGCCTTGTGCTTTTAGATTGGCCCAATTCTCTAAATCTCTTTTTCTCCACTTGCTAGGAATAGGATAGATGCTACGGGGAGCTGGAATTTCCCATTTGGACACCAACTCGCCTCCTTCCAGTGTGGTGGGAATTGTAACAGGGAGTTCATCCCCTGTTGATGGAACCTTGTCTGCTTTACCTCCTGTGGCGATCCATACCCTCTTGAACTCCTTCTGGATCTGGCGGGTGGAAGTGGCTCGACATGTGCTGTGGGTGTGTCGTGGGGGAGGGGGGCCCGGCAGGCACCAAAACGGCAGCAGTCAGGGCAGTGCAAGGGAAAGGCAGTCAGCTGTTGTCCCCACCCCCTGGACCCCGGACGGGAACAAGGGACCAGCGCACCACTGAGAGAGTGGTGGAGGAGAGCCCATACAGCAGCACTGGCGGTGGCGGTGGGCGGCGCCCTTCTCGTTCAGGTCTGCCCTTCTTTCCCCCTCCCGCCCCGTTCTTGTATGGTCAGCAAGGCGAGCCCTCTTTCTCTCTACTGTCCCTTGCTCAGCAGCCGGTGTCGACATGAGGAGGGAGGCAGAGCAGAGCGGGGTCCCTCAGGGGCTGCAAATGCTGTCCACTCCTCCCTCGGTGGGGACCGAAACCGAGACAACTCTTAGCAGTGGATCACTCAGCTTGTGCATCAATGAAGAAAGCAGCTAGCTCCAAGAATTAATGTGAATTGCAGGACGCATTGATCATCGACACTTCGAACGCACTTGCGGCCCTGGGTTCCTCCCGGGGCTACGCCTGTCTGGGTGTCTCTTGACAGTCAATCATCACCTGCGATGTGGCGTGGGCGCAGCAGTACCGCCCCTTGGCAGGCAGGGGAGGGCACAGTTCAGGTGTGCCCGGCCGTGCCTGTCCTCCCCTCCGAGCCCGGCGGCCGCCGCTGCACTGCACATCGTGTGCGGTGTGGCACGGCTGGGGCGCCTTGCAGGCCTGTTGCCCCGGGGAGAGGGGGCTTCTGTTTCTTCAAATCCCAAAGAGGCATCATCTTGCTGAGCCCCATGTAAGATTTCAGTTTGCTTCCAGATTTCATTTAGATGGGGAGAAATTCTCCCGCTTTGATCCACATATACACAGTGACTAGTATTTATTACTGTACCTACTCCTCCCTGAGATGCTAATAACATACCTAGAGCCATTCCGTTCTGGGTGGTTATTTTAGCAGTCTCTGAAACCTCCCCTTGTAAAGCTGTAATGGCATCAGAGGTTTTATTCCCTATTCTCTCAATAACTGCTGAAATATTTACCATTGCTTTTTCAAGTTCACTCACTCCCAACTGTGGAAACAGACACCTTGTGAATGAGTGAAACCGAGTAGGTTGATCCGTTAAAGGATTATTGATCCTCTTTTGTCTCCTCATGAATGTTCTTAGCCATGATCTTTGATATCTGTTATTCAGTTCTTTGTTACAGTAATGGTTGGGATTATTGCCCCTAGAGTACATGTCCCAGACCAATTAGGAGGCAGCACTTTTTGTGCCTTGCTCTCACACAACCAACACCATCCACTACCTTTCAGAACACGCCACCCATTTAGTTCCTTACTTGGCCACTTATAACCTATTTCAGGTATCCGAAAGCAATCTTCATAACTTCCTACCTTAATGGCTCCAGTACAGTTGATCGGCTGTTTTCCATAAAGTACAGGTTTCTCCTACTATTTATTTCTATTATTACATCTTCGGATACATTGATCATAATCTCCTGTCACACTCTGGACTTCCCATTCCTGTTCTGTTGTTTCATCATATTTTGGTTGATCACTATCATTTCTTATCTGTTTTATAAACTCCATAAAGGAAAAAAATAAGAGGCACTCCAATTAGCGGGAAGCCCTTGTTGGAATCTTCAGGGAAGTGGGCACACACCCAACAATCCCTCTGGTTAACTATCTTCATAGATTTCGTATTTACTTCCAAAGGAAGATTTTGACCCCCAAATCCTTCCTGATTCCCTTTAATTGTTTGGCTCAGGTAACCTAGAAAAACTAACCACCACATTTCTCCCCTGGTTGTTAAGAACATCATTTTTACGCAGATACCATAACAACAATATTAACCCTATTCCTAACAAACAGATTAAAGCAATTTTCCCCTGAATACAATCTAAATTTAAAACTGATTCACTTTTAATACAGCTCATCTATCTTTATATATTTTTAACGTTAAAGGGTGAACTTGTTCAGCTTTCCACGTCTCTCAAGGTACTGCTTTCACTCGGGTGTGGTGGATCCAGGAATCAATTCCCTGCAGTTTCACAGCAGTATTTGTTGTTAGCAGTACCAGATACGGTCCTCTCCATTTTCCTATCAACGGCTCATCCTTCCAGGTTTGAAGATATACTTGATCTCCCGGCTGGAATGAACGTACAGCTGAATCTAAAAGTACAGGAGATCTTAACTGGATGTACCTATGGAGAGAAGTAAGAACCTTTGCCATAGACAAGAGAGAATCACTTAAAATTTAATGGCCCTTAATGTGCATCTGAATTTCATTTCCAGTTAAATTTAACGTGTAAGGTTTACTATACAGAATCTCAAATGGACTAACTTTCTCCCTAACCCTTGGGGTTATTCGGATTCTTAATAATGCCAGAGGTAAAACATCAGTCCATTTCATCTGAGTCTCCTGACACAATTTCCCTCTCTGTCTCTTAGTTGTTTGATTCATTCTTTCCTTTTCCACTGGATTGTGGCTTCCAGGGGGTATGTAAATCCCATTTAATTGGTAGTATTTCTGAGATTTCCTGTACTATTTCTGCTATAAAATGAGGTCCCCTATCCAAAGAAAAGTCTTCTGGTCAATTTATTATGTCTTGGCAACACCACAATGCTGACTTGTTTGATGCTGAGGCAGAAGAGAATCCTGATTTGAATGGCGTGAAACCCTGATGCCAGCAGATTTGCCGTAGCGCATATAAGCACATTAAAGTGAGATATATCTTTTGAATACAGGTTAAAAATGACATTCTTAGCTGTTGCATTTTTAATAATAAAGACTACAACAGGTAGTATCCATTGCAGACACTCAAGTCTGACATAAACAAGTCCTGTGCCACACGATTTGCAAAAGGGGTGGTGGGGCAGTGGGGAGAGA
The DNA here is from genome assembly GCF_036370855.1 of Dromaius novaehollandiae. Lineage (NCBI taxonomy): Eukaryota > Metazoa > Chordata > Aves > Casuariiformes > Dromaiidae > Dromaius > Dromaius novaehollandiae. Next base: position 2,291,585 of record NW_026991505.1, read on the forward strand.
AAGCTCCACCCGTGGAACCAGCGGCATCCCTTTGGTCCTCTTCGCCCTGGGTGTCTTGGAAAAGTTCAGAGCCCAATCAAAGCAAATCCAAGTCCCAAAGTCTCTGCGTGAGCGTGGTCTGGTGCGGTGTGTCCCGGGTGGTCACAGGGAGACCATTTCAGGGGTCGCGGCAGCTCAGTCCTGTTTCCATCAAGAACAGATGGCTTGTTCGGGGTTATGTTTTCATAGCTTTCGTCCACGGTGGTGATATGAGATAGAGAGAGATCAGAAGGAAGTACAGAAAAGGTAGAAGTGCGCACAGGAGTTATGAACAATTTTTAACAATACCTACTTTTAACAATAATCATGTCTAAAACTAAGCAATTTTTAACAATAACTTCTTTGAACAATAACATATCGAAAGAACAATATCTTAACATATCTACTTTTAACAATAACATCTCTAAAACTAACCGAACCAAAAGGTGTCCCAGGCCATGTTTGAGGGTTTGCCTATGGCGCTGGGGGATTAGTGGAGGAAGGTGATCGTCTACAATGACAATACCAAGGCAAACAAAGGCATATTAAAAAAGCAGTTAGAACGATAGCTAAAAGACCAAGTGCTGCAACATAAATTGATATGGTGTCATAGAACATGTTGTTTTCCATTCTCCTCGTGGTATAATCCACCGATGTATCCGTCGGCCAAGGTGTGACGGTGGAGTACCTCTTCTCTGTTACCCTCAGGGCTCCAGCGACGCAAAGATGGTGGTGGATTGCTGATTACAGCCCTCGTGGTCAATGCTGATGACTGTTATTACTGTTTCTTTGCTATTCTAGCACTTTTCCTCATGAACAAGCTGTAAGCAGTGTCCCTGGTAAAAAGCAGATGCAACCAGCCTTGAGGCACCCAGCACATGGAGCTGAAGCATGCCATAAAAGGAAAGGTTTCTGATTATGCTCTTTGATTGGTTAGGAGCATCTGGACCATGTGAGAGAGTACATAAAAGGCCTTGCTATGGGTGGGAGATGCAGAGTTGCTGCCATGTGCTCTTCTGTGCAGTGCTATAGAAATAAATCTTTTGTTCTGACCTAACCCAGAAGTATTGAGAATTTCTTCAACATGTTGCCTTTAACTCGGGCAGTCCTCTGCTGAAACAGAAGGTACCTTCCCTGTCAACATCAAGCACAGTCCCTCAAACCTGCTTCTGCCTCCACCCTCCCACAAGTTCTCTTCCCTCATGGGCTGCCCCACTCCATTCACTTGAGCACCTCTCCATGCCAGCCTGCTGCTTCTGAGCAGCTTCTTGCTGCAGAAGTAACCTCACAACCTATGGCCCAGCCCTCACACCTTCACTTACACCTCCCTCTTGCCTGCCTCTGCCCTCTCCTCTCTGTTCCACGCCCCTTCACTCCAACACGCAACACACCACATGCCCTGCCCTTCCTCTGCCTCCTAGGCCGCACACCCCTTCCAGCTAGGCTTACAAGATGGCTGGACGGTTAGGGGCTGCCAGGGAGCAGCTTCGGGCTGAGGCTTCAGGCATCAGTGGAGAGTTTGGGCTTTGCTTAGTGGGCTTATGGAAAGCTTTTGGGGGATGGTTCAGTTTTTTTGTCTTGTTAGGGAAAGCACGCTAGTTCTTTTCTTTGGGGTGGGGGAGTGGTGAGAGGAACTTGAGTGCCTAAATGCCTGTCCCCTCATCCCAGGCCTGAGCACCTGCTATGATGAGTGGGAGCAGGGGATTGGGCCCATAGCCTGGTGGTGTTTGGAGATGAGATTTGGAATCCCTGAGACACGTTTCCTTCATTCTCTGTTTTCACTCTCTTCCTTCCTGCAGGAAATGACTGCACTTCCTTCCCTTTCTGCAGGCCACATTCAGACCCTGTTCAACAAGGACCACCTTGGTCAGTTCCTGCCATGGGAGGTGGTTTCCACTTTGGGGAGCAGTCCGGCAGGACCCCTGCCCTTCTGATACCCCCATCCTCAGGATCACATCTCACGGGGCACAGAGCGACAGAGCCCTGGGGCACCTTGGCAAATGCTTGTCCTCAATCTCATGGCCCTTTGCCATGGCACCAATGCACTCCCATGGCCTGGTGTGTGCAGATAGCTGCGTGTCAATCCCTGCATACGTGGTTCTGGGAGGGGATGTTTGCCATCTCAGTATTTCCCCCAGAGCTCACCCTCTAATATGTTGTCACAGCCCTGGGCCCACCAAAAAGCTGTCACAGGTAGCTCAACTTCTGCCAGTGGGGACCTGGCAATTTCTATGCCTATTCCAAGGTATCTGGAAGTTTCCCTGAGGGAAGAACACAATCTCATTTGCTTAGTCGAAGTCACATTAGGGGTCAGTCTCTTGCTGCCAGTGATCAGCCCTCAAGACTAGAAGTCTTCTCTGTCCTCGATCCAAAAGAATCAAAATCCAAAGAGGCAATTTCAGAGGGTACAATGATAACAGGGGCGTCTCGCAGAGACCCTCTGGGACCACAGGACCTGGGCTGGCCCTGTAGAACCAAAGCCGCCGTCGCCTCGCATTTTCTCCAGATGATGGGGCAGATAGTCCAGACCCCCCTAATTAACACTGTTCCGGCAGTGAGAGGAGGCTTTGCTTCCCAGGGTCCTGGTGCCCAAGCAGGCTTTATTTCAAAGCCTTGACATCCTCCCTTTCGGAGTGTGAAGTGCAGGAATGCAAACTGCTTGTAACTCCCTTATCTTTCCAGCCTCCACCAGCTCCGGGCTCCTTTCTCACTGAACTAGGAGTGCAGCCTAAGGCTCCAGCAATTTCAGCTACACATGCTAAGCAAGTTTTATAGAAGTTGTGCTAAGCAGCTACCTCTAGACAGCTGCAGTTCAATAATTTACAGTCCAAGTCCCAAAGTCTCTGTGAGTCATCGCCACTGCCTAGTCCATATCATGACTTGAGTGGCTGTTAGCAGTATTTGCGTGAGGGTTTTAAAGTCTTGCAGTGCACCTTATGCTGATCAGGCTGCGCACTCCCCTTTCCAGCTGGACCAAGCTGGGACTTAAAACCCACTCAAACCCTGGGGATGGGACTCGCACCCATCCCCTGGTACGCCTTACGGTGGCCAGCCTGCATACCCCTTACAGTGCACTGTTACCAAACGAGAATTTAGAATTTAGGCGGGAATTTAAGACTCACCTTCTCAGTGCCTCTCGGTGCCAAAGATCCCAGGCGAACTGACCCGATGGCGCCAGATGATCGTTTGGCGATGAGAGGCCCCGACAGTGGTTGCCTAAGGTCCCATCAATCTTACTCCGGTTTTCCAGAATTTCGGCTAAGGGCGTCCCCTTTTCTATGCCAAAATTATTTCCCGTATTGAGTTTCTGAAAAGTGCGTCTCAAGCAAGTCAGGCAGCGCACTTCCTTACCAGTAACACCAGCCCCTGTGGCTGGTGGGATCACACACTCTCTTTCTCTCACTCTCTGGGAACTGCACTCACACCACCCGAGTCTTTAACCGCTAGGACTGCTGTCCCTTCACAGCGGGCGGCTTCATCAGCCGATGGGCGCCCCGGTCGGTTCCCAGGCTATACGCACTCTCACACACAGTACTGTTCACACTCACACCAGTCACAGTGACTCTAGACATGGCCCTGGGTCAAATGGATTGTCTGGGTCGTTTCCTGGGGAGTCCCGTCCACCCACCGCCCCCACCACCGTGTCGCTTGATGGAGGTGCTGTGGGGGCTGCGGGTGCCTCCGGTCCCTGTGTTTTCTTCTTGCTATGCTCTTTCAGGGTCTCAAGCATGGTACGCCACAGGGCTAAAAGTCCTGCCACCGTATTACTGGTTCTTGTTGCCGCATCCCACAGCTTAACTCCGATTGAGTCCCACGTACTGAGGCTATAAATCGTACTGGAATTCACCTCGGGACAGTTCAAGTGTGCCCACGCTAATAGCATTTTGAGATCTTGAGGGGGCATCTCTCTGCTGTGCTGTTTCAAAGTCTTTTGCATTACGTTTAGCACGGACCTATCTTGCGGGTAGATTCCATTTCCCGTGGCTCCCACGTGTTCCTGGCCGTTTACCTCCGTCCAGCGGTAGGTAACCTGTTGCACGCAATGCCGCTTCCTTTCAGCGGCTCCCCTTCTGCTTCCTTTCAGCAGCTTTGTTCAGCCGGGCTCTGCCACCGGTTCAGCTAACCGCTGCCTCTACAGCCCTGGACAAAGTCAGTCTTCGGTCCCTTTTCGGGAGCCATTTGTGGCGCTCTGATTCACGAACTCCGATGTGCTGGATCAGAATCAACTTTATTCAAGCAAGCAAGCCCTTTATATAAGCTCTACCCCGGATAGACACTTTCCCACAGTGATTTAAGGTACTTTCTATTGTCCTTGCAAGCACCACATTATACCTGCCCGAAGGTCATGTTCCCATCATCACTCCCTCATTCTGTGCGGTTACTCCCTATGTTCCCATACTGCTATCTGTTCAGCCCATGGCCTTCGGGCTCCTTAACTCTGTCTTGTCCGATCCCTCGCTGTCTGCCCCTACATGTAGTGACTAGAGGAGGGGAAGGAGGGAAGGCGGAAGGGTAGGGCTTCAGCTTAGTGGTGAGGCTTCAGGTCTGGCCCTGCCAGAGCAGCTCTCGCGGGCCCTGTGCCTGTGGCATCCCCAGTACCTGAAGCCTCCTGACCTCCCCAACACAGCTGCTGTCTCTTGGCCAAGAGCTTCGGGCCCTTCATGTGCTCCCACGCCGGCCTCCAGCTTCAGGCTGCTCACCTAAGCGCACACACAGCACCTCCTCATCAGCACCCAAGCGCTCTCCCCCAAAACCTGCCCCTGCCTCTGATGTTCCCCAACCTCTCTGCCCTCCTGTCATGACCCCGCCCTTCCCGGCACCACCTCACAATGCCAGCCTGCTGCTCCCCACCAATCGCCTTCCTGCACCACAAGGGACCTCACAACCAACAGCCCAGCCCTCACCCCTGCACTTGCAGCTCCCCCTCGCCTGCCTCTGCCCTCTGCTCTCAGCTCCATGCGCTTTCACTCCAAGACCAAACACCAGCCCTGCCAGGCCTCTGCCTCTGCCTGCCAGGCCCCAAATGCCTTGGCACTAGGCTTACAAGATGCCTGCAGGGATAGGGTCTTTGCGGGAGCAGCATAGGGCTTAGGCTTCAGGCATCAGTGGGGAGGTTGTGCTTTGCAGTTGCTGGGCTTTGGGAAAGCTTTTGGGTGATGGCTGAGTGCTGGCCTTCATGTTTCTGCTGAGGGTTTTGGGAATGGGTCAATCTTGTGGGATGAGGTGTGTGTTTGTGTGGGGCTGAGACCTAGAGCGTGCTCTAGCACTTGAAGGCAAGCGATGAGGGCTAGGCCTTAGCTTCAGACACAGGGCAAGAGTGAAGGTAGGGGGTAAGGATTCAGGCTGCAGCGTAGCGGTTTGGGTTTGGCCTCTAACGAGTAGAGGACGGGAAGGAGGGAAGGCGGAAGGGTAGGGCTTCAGCTTAGTGGTGAGGCCCTACCCTTCTGCCTTGCCTCCTTGCCCTTCTCGATTTGCCAAGGCCAAACCCAAAAGTCTACACTGAAGCCACAGTCTCTGCCCCCTTTCCCAAATTCTGCCCCTTTGCCTGAAGCTAATCCCAAGCCCTTATTGCATTCCTTCAAGTCCTGGACCGGGCTGCAGCCCTCACCCCCACTCCAACCCACAGCCCTCTGCCAAAGCTCTAGCCCCTACCGCAAACCCTGAGCACCAAGGCCAAGCCCTACACTGAGCCAGCAGCCAAAAGCTTTGCCTGACCCCACTAAGCACAAAGCCCAAAGCCTGCACGCATGCCTGAAGCCTAAGGCCAAACTTGCTCTGGCGCAGCCCCTAAGCACCCAGCCTTCTTGTAAGCCGAGCTGGAAGGGCTTGGGGGCCTGGGAGGCAGAAGAAGAGCAGGGCAGGTGGGGTGTTGGAGTGCAGGGGCGTGGAGCTGAGGGGAGAGGGCAGAGGCAGGCAAGAGGCAGGTGGCGGTGAAGGTGTGAGGGCTGCGCTGTAGATTGTGAGGTCACTTGTGCTGCAGCAATCTGCTTGGTGAGGGGCATGAGGCAGGCATTGTGAGGTTCTCATGGGAATATCCAGGGCATGGCAGGAGGGCCAGAGGTGGCTGGGGTGGCAGAGGTGGGCTGGGGGAACAGTGCTTCTTTTTTTACCAGGAGGTCTCTTCTGTTTCAGCCCTTGACTGCCCAAGGCAAGAATGCAACCTGTGAGGACAGGAAGGCTCCATTTTCTCAGGCATACCTGGCCTCCCTGATAGCATCTATGCAATGTAAAGCCATTTCCTCAGTGCAGTGCCTGTGCACTTGGCTCTTCTTCCAAAATTGGAGTCACAAAAGTGGTGATGGAATGGTATCCCAAAAGGGCCCGTTGCTTTGGTTTCATTCTCCACGGGCTCAGGTTGATGTGTTCAGTGTCCCATTGTAAGCTGTTAGGGAACCAGGTTTAGATTCAGGGTTCACTTTTGGGGCCCTGTGTCAGTGGAGATGGTTAAGGATCCCAGAGTAACCTTCCTGAGGCTGTGACACATTTGTTTGGGTGGGTGATGGCTGAGCATCTTCCTGGAGAGGCAATAAGCTGCCAGCAGAGCTCAGAGCATTTTTGGGAACATCATACAGTGGGGGTGGGCAGTGAGTGGAGCCGTACAACACAGGAGACCATCCAAGGTGGAGTCACCGAGCGGTAAAGAGCAAAATCAGGAAATGCATAGGTAAAGGAGGGCTCCGCAATCCCAGGAGAGGCCGTGGAGACCCAGCAGGCTCAGGGAAGAGAGACTGGAGAGCCATCCTTGTACTCTCTTTGGCATGCCATAGGCTGGCTCCAGTGCAGCCCCATAACATATCTTGTGCCCTCGGAAATGCTGCCTGGGCCCTCCGAGCACCCTCCACAGCCACATAAAACGGGAGGCGGGGACTGTCAGTGGCATGAGAACCATCCTCTTGGGTCTGCTTCCTGCTCTCACGAGAATGGGCACAGTGGAGTCGCCTCACGGCCCTGTGGCACCACCATTGGCTCTCTGCTGAGCAGCAGTGCCTGCACGGAGCCCTGCAGGGAGCACAGGGGAGGGGGACCTGGAGCAGCTGGCCAGGCCAGCGTGGACACCCTCATCTGGGGAAGGGCTTTCTGGGGAGCAGGGACGTGCCTGGAGGGGAGCAAGGGGGTGGTTCCCAGGAAAGGTGAGAAGTGTCATGGCTTCTTTATAAAAACTGCTAAGGATATGCATATGATCAACAGTTGTCATCTGTGGACACTGTGTGGTTCAAATCTCAATACGATACAACCTGGCAACTCTGAGAAATATCGGAGTCTTTGGAACAACCCTTGGGTTGGACTATCAAGACCAGAGTTGCAGGAGAAACTTCAGTCCTGGACATTGTTCACATATTCAGAGGATAAATTGTCAGAGGGCCAGCTTACCCAAATAAATGGACAAATACTTGATTGGGCAATCTTTCTCACGATCATGTCATCACCACCAGCAAACTCTAGGTTGGCTGGATCACTTTAACCTGGAAAAGGGACCTAGCTAGGTGTTTACATAAGGTGTACGTAGGTGTTTAATAAATAGCCACATGCCACATCAACTAATTAGTGGTGCTCATGAATGGATCAACAAGATTCTCCCTGTCCCTGTCTACCATCCAGTGAAACCACAGCCAAGGGAATGGGCTTGGTGCAAGCAGTGGGGAAAGAAGACCCTATTGAGATTGACTCTAGTCTGGCACTGAGAAGAGACATAAGAGGTCTGAATGGACCTCTCTGAAAGCACATGAGAGGAGAAGAAGTGGGACACTACTCTGGTGGTATTTTCACTCACTTGGCTAGGTAGGGTTGATCAGGTGCTGCACATGGCTAGACAAACGTGCTGCCCTGTTCGCACTCGGCCAGTCCATTTTAAACTCTTTTCTCTCATGCTTCTTTCTCCCCAGTCCCCTTTAGGCAATAACCCCTCCAGTCCACAACGTTGTCAAGGAGAGTCACTCGGGTGGCCTCATCTGGGAGCGTACACCCCCTCCAAGGCCCCAGGGACATAATCGCTGCCCCAGGAATGTCCAAATCTGGGTGCTCCTTTGCAGTGATTAGGCTCCTGGCATTCCTCTGCCATCACTGATCATCTGTTCTTTGTATTGATGGTGACTAGCCTTCCAACACATAAACTCACAGTTTAGTCCAGTGTTTGGCCCATATGTTCTGCAAGTGTTAACAAGCCACAGAAACGATATGCAGAGGAGTTACTGTGCAGCTCTGGGCACAGTGTAATCTGCTTCTCCATAAAATGCATTCTTAGGAAAAACAGGCACTGGCTAAGGTTGAACAATAAGAAAAGAGTAGCAACTGGGAGAAAACTGGAAGCTGCTTCTTGTTGACCTTGCCCCACCCCTTGCAATCGACTTCCTAAGAAAGCATGGGATCTCATTTTGCTCCTGTTGTAGATGACTGCATTAATCAATGCAGACACCGCGCAGTAAAAAACAAACAAACAAACAAAGAGCTACTATGAAGTTAGTGGCTAGGTATAGGTATAAGTATATATAGGTAGTGGTGTATATAGTAGTGTAAACAAGGAAGGAGGCAGCAGCAAGGCACAAAAATATAAATCACACCACCCTCCTATAGAAGGTAGTCTTAGACCCACAGTGACGAGCTTAACATGGAGCATTATTATGCATATAAAAGAGCCCATGTCTAAAAACAAACCCAAGAAGCCTGTTTTCACAGAAGGATGAACTGGAGCAAGACAGTAAGGGGATTTCACAGGTGATCTGGCTCAAGTCATTGCCTCTGCTGAAGGATACAGCATGCATGCAGAAAGGTGGGTTGCAAGGGAGCACTCACATTGTCTTTGGCCAGTTAGAAACAAATATTAACTCTTAAAGACCTAAAAACACTTACAAGATCTCAGACTCAAAGAGTGGTCCTATGGGAACAGGCGGTCAGGACCCTTGGGACACTGTCTCTGACAGTATCTGGTCTGGAGCATTGTTTAGGAGAGGAAGAATCTCTTTTGACACCTTCAAGCACATGGCATGAAAAATTTGGCATTCAGGGATTACTTGAGGCCCTAATAGAAATATTTACTATCATCATCATCATCATCATCATCATTCTATAATACTGTTAAAAATGATAATAACAACAATACTAGAAGCAGCCTTTTTAAGGCTTATGGTAGGAGTCTCAACATGGAATGTGTTGAGCAAGTAGATATTGTGTGAAACACACCTGGCATGTTGGTGAAGTTTATGAATATGTGGAAAAAACCTGTAGGACAGGTAAGAATCAAAAGATCTCTCCAGCTGTTACTCTTAATCCCCATCACCCAAGCTCACCTTACCTTTAAGCCCTAAGGATCAGTTCTGGAAGCTTTCTTCAACTGGAATCCACCATTCCCACTCATTTTGAGATTAAGGGTGAGATTCAATCTGAGATTAGGACACCTACATTTGGGGTTCCAAATGTACCTTCCTCCCTGTGAGACAAGTGCCTGAACAGCAGTTTTAACCACTGTGAATCTAGGCAATGGGGGTGGGATTCAGTTGCCCAACATAGGTGTTTAGCACCATCTCAGATGCCCTAAGATAGCTGACAGCCATACAGGGCTGGTAGATCTGTCACAGGACCTGTGCCTTTCTGGAGCAGCTGAGAGACACCAGCTGAGATACACAGAGTATTTCAAGTGGCATGACATACATGTCTGCACATGGCCAACTGGATCCAACAAAATCAACTGAATCCCTCCTTGTCTATTGGCTTTAGGCTAAGATGAATCATGTCCTGACTTCTCTTGACAGCTCTGACTGGGGGTGGGATTCAGCTGCCGAAAGAAAGAAAGAGAAAAAGAATCAAGTGACGTTTGAGGGTAAATCACTCTAAAAAAGGTGTTTTTATTGAAGTATCACTCTCTGGAGCCGCTTCTCTTCTCCACTTGGAGGAATGGGAGTGGCTGTTCCACCAACATGCACTCTTTATGCACTGATATTGCCCAAGACAGGAGACATAGGGCCATATGCAGTAAGTAGGATTTTTCTGAAGGGACCCAGGCTGTTGGCAGTGAAAAGCAGATTTCTGCACAAGACATTCTTGAGCCAAAAGCTCCTCTGATTGCATTGTCCATTGCCTACTACCCCACACGAGCTGCAAGGCAGAACATTTTCTGCACTAGTAACTGTCTGGAGAAAAGTCTTCTCTTTAGGGCATGTTTCACCTCCGCATTCCTCAGGGTGTAGATCAAAGGGTTGAGGACGGAGCTGACAACATTATACATAAGTGTGGCTATCATGTCCCGCCTGGGTGAACTCCCTGAGGAAGGTGGCACATAGTTAAAAATAACAGGGACATAGAATAAGGCCACTACTGTGAGATGGGAGATGCAAGTGGAGAAGGATTTCCTCCTTCCCTCCCTCGACTGGACTTTCAGTCGGAGGAAGGAAAAGATGTACAGGTAAGAAAAGAGTGTGAAGACAAAGGGGCCTATCGCTATATTCCCCGTGATGATGCTGAGCAGGTGCAGGTTGAGCTGGTTGCTGTTGCAGGCTAGTCTCACCAGGGGCTTGATGTCACAGAAGAAGTGGTGGATGTGGCTGGGGCCACAGAAATGGAGCCGGGAGGTCATGACTGTGTGCATCAGAGCATGAAGGAAGCCAGTAGCCCAAGCGGCTGCAGCCAGCAGCAGGCAGGCCCGTGGGCTCATGATCAGGCTGTAGCGCAGCGGGTGGCAGATGGCCACAAAGCGGTCATAGGCCATGACAGCCAGCAGCAAAGCTTCGCTGCTGCCCAGGAAGTGGAAGAAGTGGAGCTGGCTTAGGCAGCCAGTGTAAGAAATACCCTGGTGCCCCCAGAGGAACCCAGCCAGCATCTTGGGGATGGTAACTGTGGAGTAGAAAATATCCAGGCAGGAGAGGTTGCAGAGGAAATAGTACATGGGGATGCGTAGCCGAGGTTCACATATCACCACAGTCACAATTGCCACATTCCCCAGCAGGCTGGACAGGTAGAGCAGGGAGAAGAGCATGAACAGGAACTGCTGCAGCCCTTGAGGGCTGGACAGGCCAAGCAGGATGAACTTGCTCACCTCTGTCTGGTTATCCATCCCTGCAGGGAAAGAGAGAAGAACTCAGCAGTAGCTTGCTGTCTTTCTGTCCTGAGCTGCTATTTCCATTCCCCAGAGTCCTCTTCCATAAGGTGCAGCAGCAGCTGATGCTGCCTCATGAATGAAAGAGATCAGATACTGAGTCCGGAAAGGGACACAAAAGAATCCCTTGATTTTCCACCCCAGCTGTTGCAACAAATACTAGAAACTGTTGTAACCTAGATGGCCAGTACTGATGCCAGAGCTGCTACCTGTGTACCAGCTCACTGAAAGGAATGGTGTGTTTGAGGACAGCGAGAAAAGAAAATGGGAGGAAGGAAGGAAGGGAGTGAGGTAGGAAGGGAGAGAAGGAGGAAGAGAGGCAACAGAAGTTGGTTACCTAGTTTTTAAGTGAAGATCACTCTGAAATCCTGTTTTCCTTTCTTTTATTCAAAGAAGTTTTTCTAATAAGTTTTCTTCATTCCAAATCCTAGCTGAATATACTGTATCTTTCCAAAGCTGAAGTATTATAGAAGTATTAGAGTAGATCACATATAGTACACCACTTTCAAAGAGGACTAATTCGGACTGTTCGGTGGTGTCAGGAAACCTTTATATAGTCCTCCCTGTCACGGAAACAATCACATTTCTTTCCAACAAAGGAAAATGTCCATCTCTCTGATAACTCCTCTTGGGATCAAGCCTCTGAACCTTATGGGACTTCAGTGCAGAAAACATCAAGGCATAGCGTTTCAGGCACACAGAAAACTAATGATGTTGTGGGGAGCTGAACTGATTACTGATTATTTGCACAGCCAGCTCTCATAAGCAGGAGGAAGCTGTAGAATCAAAAGCCATTTCTGGAAATATGCAAGGTTATAGCACATCATTCTCAGGAAGACTAACAGTTTTAATGGGGAATTTGCCAAGGAGTTTGACACATGGTTTTGTAATTCCCAAGGATAATACATGGAATAAGTATCATGGCTTCCTTTGACCTGCTGCAACTGCACAGCTGGACTCTGCCTCTGGCTTAACATCTTTTGCTCCCTTTATAGTCCATGAGGAGCTTAAAATGCTTTTTCTTTTCTTTTCACTTCTAAAGATGGAGATAACAAACTATGGTGATTTTCTGAAGGCCTCAAATACCTGTTTCACTGTCCCCTCTGCAAGCTGTGTTTGCCATGAGCAATGGCATCTGAAACCTCCATAGAAGTGCCCAGGTGCCTGATTGAGAGCACACAGAGGCAGGGGCTGGTGGGGCAGCAGAAGACCCTGCAGGTGCTGTCATAGTTTGCACAGCCCGTGGTGGTGGTGGTGGCCATCACAGGGCTGTACTGCGCTGGCAAGTCCCACCTCATGAACAGGCTGGGTTGTGAGAGGATGGATGAGAGAGGTGGGGAGCCACACAGGTCCCGGCCCTGGGCAGCAAAGATGCCTCCATTTTCCTGCTCTGTAGCTGACACTGCTGAGCCCCTTGCATCCCCTCCACAGGTTTCTCCCTGGCCTTCCCCATGCAGGCCCATACCAAAGGTATCTGGCTGTGGTGTGTGCCTCAGCCCTGTCAGCCTGGACACACGCTGGTGCTCCTGGACACTGAAGGGCGGGGTGATGCGGAGAAGGTGTGGGAGAAGCAGAGGCTTCCTTTTGTGCCTACAGAGAACTTTGTGGAAGCTCTCAAGGGCCCAGGCATGTGGCAGGACTCAAGGTGTTCTCATTGCCTGCACTGGTGTGCCAGGAAGAGACACAGGCTGTGGGGAAGGAGGCCAGTGCAGAGCTGACTGGATAAAGTCTTCTGGCTGATGAAGTCCTGTCTGGCATCCTTCACCTCTGCCTTCACCTGTCAGAGCCCTCATTCTGCCTGGGATGCTGGCTGTCTGCAGGGGACTGGAGCCAGTCTGTGGCTGGGCCCATGACAGTTTGTGGGACACCGCCTCTTCACAGCCACTCTCCCTCTCTTTCTGGATCTTTGATTACTCAGCAGCCATCAGGCTGGTGGGCCTTTTGAGATCCGGTGGCTGGCAGGGAGCTCCAGGCTTTTGAACTGGAGCTGTCTCTGTGGTGCTGACAGCCAGAGGAGCTAGGAGAAGGCTCGTGAGGTTGACAAGCTGCCAAATTCCTCAGCACTTGCTGGTAAACTTCAGCAGACCAGGAATGGGGAGCTCAGGGAGTCCTTTAATAATCAGAAGCCTGTGGGACTCGGAGAGTTAGGAGTTGAAGACAAGGCGGCTACAGGAAGACATGGTGATGTCACGTGTGGGGGGTCTCTTCAAAAAGCTGACCCTGCCATGGCCCATGGTTAGGCATTCAGGGCCTGGGGATTTGGGGCTTTGCTCACTCTTAGGGGGCCTTGCACAGAGTTTCTTGGTATGAGCCAAGGCTGTTTGTTCCTGGGAAACACCAAGAATGACGCATGGATCTTCGTGCTAGCCATACTGCTGTCCCGCACTCTGGTCTATAACAGCAAGGGCACCATCAACCAGCAAGACATGGACCAGCTGCAGTGTCCTCAGTGGGGCAGCAGCACCATGGATGCCCCATCTCCCTCAGCAGTAGCTAAGGGGTCCACACATCTCAGCTCCTCAAACGGCTGCTTTATATGGGGAGATCAGAGCCTGCTGGTGATGCCCAGTGACCAGGCTCTGGATCCTCAGGGATCCTGTGCTCCAGATCTCAGGGCTGAGGGTTTGAGCCCTACTCCTGCTGGTGACTCCAGGCTGCTCTCTGTCCATGCAGAATCTCCCCTTTTCCCCATCAAATGCTGATGGGTGGGGAGGGTGGGGTTAGAGTTAGGGTTAGCCCCTCCCTGCATGAGGATCCAGCGTCTCTGTTTCCTTAGCCAGCTCCCCAGCTATGTGATGAAACTGATGGAGAATGTAAAGGTGAAAGCAACACCTCGGGAGAGTGGAGATGAACTGGAGGATTCAGATAAAGTTTCCTAGTTCTTCCTGACCTTTGTCTGGGCCGTGCGGGACTTCACATTGCACCTGAAGGTGGATGGGGAGGAAATCTCTGAGGACGCGTACCTGGAGAATGTGCTGAAGTTAAAGCCTGGTAGGGGAATGGTGCTGTTCCCAGTGCTGTGCTTCAGGAAGGGCAGGATGTGTCCAGCTCTGGACAGCTGCATTTCAGCATAAGGCAACAAAAGCCCAAGCCCTGTGAGCTTGCTCCCTGGCCTACCTCCGCAGGTAGCAGCCGGGAAACCCATCTCTATAACCATTCCCGGGAATGCCTCCACCAGATCCCCCCAGACTGGAAGTGCTTTGGTTTTGACCAGCCGACCAACAAGAGGGACCTGCCACCCTTGGAAGAGCTTCATAACAGGGAGATTGAGCCTGAATTCCAGGAGCAGCTGGTGACATTCTGCAGCCACATCTGGGAGAAGTCTGCACCCAAGACCATCCATGGTGGCAGCACAGTAGTAATGGGGAACTGTGAATGCCAGGGTCCAGAAGGTCAGGGCTGGCTAGTGGCTCTTGGGACTGTGTCTGGGGAAGGCTCAAATGCACAGCCAAATGATGCAGGTGGGAAATGGAAGAGCTTTTCCACTGGCTGCTGTACTTGCCTCTTGATTGAGAGCCACATCTCTCCCGTTTCCCCTCCCTGTACCCATTCTTGCTGCTCTGCCCCTTTGCTGCTGTTGCAGACTGAGCATTGTGGCTTCACCACTCCCAGCTGCTCAGAGCTGAGGATGGTCCTCAGGGCACCTTCACTCCTCAGGAAAGGCACTCCCTGAGGGTTGTCACAGGGACCAGCATGTGGTTGAGTCCCACCTCTCAGAGACTAGGGAGTGACAGAGAGCTCCTCATCTACCAGTGGCAAACTTCTAGAAAGGTCTCATCCCCATGGGAGTGTGCTACCATGCCCTGGGACCTCTTCCCCATCCTAGAGGATCTGGGTCAGGAGGGATATCTGGAGGTCTATATCCACACCCTCTGCTCTGAGCATGGCTAACTTCCCAGTTAGATTGTCTTGGTCAGTACTTTGTCCAGACAAGTTCTGAAAATCTCTGGGCCCCTGCACCACTACTGCTCCACTCTGATGCTGACAGTTTTTTCCCTAATACCCAGCTGAAATGTCCCTTGCTGCTGCTTGTGCCCTTGTGCCTATTGCACCTTCTCCTTCTGTTCCCCCGGCCTGCTCTGAGCACCTGCTTTGGACTGAGCAGAGACAGGCACTGCTTATTCCGACCTGGGGTCAGAGGAGGGCACATGGAGACTCACCTTTACCCAGGTCTCCAACAGCTCCTCCCACAAACCCCAGGCAGGGAATCACTCACTGGAAAGCAGTCCTGAAAGAAGACTATGAAGTAGAAGGGAATGCTCTGGTGAGCTGCCGCTCTTGCACACCTGGACTCTGCATTTCATCTATGGGCACTCTAAAGAGCGATGCCTGTGGTTTCAGCTCCAGGCACATCCTAGACTCCCCGTGACCAACAGCGAGTCCCTGCCACAACTGTTGGGGGCTGCTCTGGCTTCAGAGGGGCTGCTGGGGGAGCACTGGGGCTGGCGCTGCTCACCCTGCACCTCCCATCCCAGGGTGCCTCTTGGGCTCCTGGCAGCTGTTGCAATGATCAGGAGGGAGAGCCTGTTCCATACCAGTGCAAGGCACCAGGGTAGTGTTTCTTATGATCCCAGCAAGAAAGGCACTCAGACTCTATAAGGTATTGCTTAAAATACCATTTATTGGAGCTGACACAAGAAGGAAAAAGAGGAAAGATAGTACTATGTCCTCTTAGATGCTGAGAACCCCAAGCTGTGCAGCACTGGACAGACCTCCAATCAGGGCATGGCATGGCACAGCACACGGTGCAGATCCCATCCATGGAGAGGTTCACCAGCACCTTGCTCTTTAGGGCTCTTACAGGATTTCCTCAGAAGAAAACAATCCTATTCATCATTTATAGTGTCAAAAGGAGGTTTGCATGAGAACTTGCTCCTTCTCTTGAGATAAAGACAAGGGCACACAGGTGGTGGAATTGCCAATAGCAAATGGGAGCTGTCTACAGGCAGGTGTTACAATACGACAAGAAAGTTTGTCCTGCAGCCAAGGGACACGTGCAGCACAGCACAGGCTTGAAGGCCAAGCTGTACGTGCAGCAAGGTGCAGCACAGCACGGCACATGCCTGTGCCTGCTCAGGTTACCCGTTATGTGGATCACCAACTCCTCGATGTACAATAGTCTTCCAGTTAGGATCACTAGCGAGCCCTGTCTTGCTTGGGTCCAGGGGCAGCTTGGGGGCCTCAGCAGTGTGGGAGGGAGAGGCGGGAGATACCTGAGTGCAATGGAGGTGCTGCTCTGGGGTCTGGGACCTGGCAGAGATGGCTCTGCCCTGGATACTGCCTGTGGAGCTGGTTCCCAAGAGAGAAATGGTCTCAGCTGTCCCCAGGGCATGGGTGAGTGACAGGAGAGAACCCGAGGAGGCCAGGCCTGGGACAGGGATGGGAAATGGCTCTGTTGGAGGTCTCCCACAGAGGGGATGAGCTGGGCCTAGAGTGCCAGGGGCCATCATGATGTGGCACAGCCCCAGGGCATGCTCTGCCGGCTGCCAGAGTGGGGCTGGGCTGTGATACCAGTGCCAGGAGGCCTTCCCCAATGGGCTCCCAAGCTGCCAGCTGGCTCCCAGCCCTTGCCTTAACGCTGCTCACCCGAATGAGCTTCCCAGGGCCTGCAGGGCCTGCAGAGCTGGTTCCTGCTCTGTGCAGCACAGCTGCCTCTTGGCAATGGAGCAGTGAGGAGTGTCCTGGCTCCAGCCTGCACCCAGCCCTGCTGCCCTGCATGTGGTCCCACAGACCTGCCCTGCAGGCACTTCACAGGGCAGGGTACCTTCAGGGGTGGGGAAACATCCCCCTGGCACAGTCCCAATGATGTGCCCCATCCCCCCGCAGCCCTCCTGCTTTGGCAGCCTCCCACCAGTGCCCAGTCCCTGCCTAGCCCTGGCTGTGCCCCACACAGGGGTCAGCAGACCGCTGTCCTCCAAGGGTCTTTGGGGGTCTGGGCCAGGAGAGAGGCTGCTCAGGGCTGGCTCTTCCCCCTCGATACAGATGCTGACATCAGGCCTGGAATGAACAATCAGAGCTGGAATTTACCACTGCAAGGGGACAGGTCTTTACCTTTTCCAGCTACACATCAAATGTTCTCTCCTTTCGAGAGGCTCCATCCACTGCACGCCCCCAGCACGTGGTGCCCCTGGAGATCCCATGTGCTCTTCGAGCTGCCTCCAGATTCCCTGCCAGAAGGATGGTGTCTGCCACTGGTCCTGTTTCATGTATGACAGCCCCGGGCAGGTGAGTGGGAGCCCATTCACCATGTCCACTGCCACCACAGTGAGCCATGAATCTAGCCCTCCGTGCCTAGCAGTCTTTACTGGTAAGACTGGTCCCCAGGAATCCCAGGACCTAGAGTCTGGGGTGGGGTGGGGGGGAGAATCTGGAGAAAGGAAGACTTTCTCTTGGTAGAGGAGGATTGGGTTAGGGATCACTTCAGCAAACAACTTACACAAGTCCATGGGCCCTGATGGGATGCATCCACAAGTCCTGAGGGAGCTGGCGGACATCATTGCTGGGCCACTCTCAATTATCTTTGACAGATCATGGCAACCAGGAGAGGTGCTTGAGGACGGGAAGAAAGCAGATGTCACTCCAGTGTTCAAAAAGGGCAAGAGAGAGGACCCAGGGAACTGCAGGCCAGTCAGCGTCACCTCAATCCCTGGGAAGGTGATGGAGCAGCTCATCCTGGGAGCCATTTCCAAGTATATGAAGGATAAGAAGGTGATCAGGAGTAGTCAGCCTGCACTCACCAAGGGGAAATTATGCTTAACCAACCTGATAGCCCTCTGTGATGGAAAGACTGGCTGGGTGGAGGAGGGGAGAGCAGTGGATGTTGTGTATGTGCAGTTTGTTCAAATCTTCCCTAATCTGAGCCTCCTCTACCAAGGGTAAATCTTCACCTCTCATATTCCCATGGGTCTCAGGGGCCTGAGATTCCTGAAGCCATGTCTCATCAGGAAAGACTGAGACAAAGCAGGCACTATAAACCTTTGCCTTTTCCATGTCCTTTGTTACCATGTCCCCTGCCCTATTCTGTGCTGCAACCACATATTCCCTAGTCTTCTTTTTGCTGATGATATACCTGCAAAAGCCCTTCTTGTTGCCTTTCATGTCCCCCACCAGAGTCAGCTCCAGGTGGGTTTTGGCTTCCTGCATGCTTGGACAGCAATTCTATATTCCTGCCTGGTCAACTGTCCCTGTTTCTGCCTCTTGTATGCTTCCTTTTCATGCTTGAGTTCAGTCAGGAGTTCCATGTTCATCCATGCAGGCCTCCTGACACCTTTGCTTTGTTTCTTGATTATCAGGATGGACCATTCTTGAGCTTGGAGGAGGTAATCCTTGAAAATCAGCCAGCTCTCTTGGACCTCCCCCCTTCTCTCCAGGACTGTATCTCATGGGATTCTTCCAAGCAGGTCCCTGAAGAGGCTGAAGTCTGCTCTCCTTTAGCTCAGGGTTGTGATCCTGCTTTTTGCCCTCCTCCCTCCTCTCAGGATCCTGAACTCCACCATCTCATGGTCACTGCAGCCAAGGCTGCCCCCAGTCTTGAAAACCCCAACCAGTTCTTCCTTGTCAGTGAGTATCAGGTCCAGCAAAGTGCCTGCCCTCGTTGACTCCGTGATCACCCGTGTCACAGTGTTATCATCACTGCACTCCAGAAACCTCCCGGATTGCTCCTGCCCTGCCTTGTTGTCCTTGTGTCCTTGTGTGCACACACTTGGAGTGGGCCCCCTCCTGCCCTGTTCTGTTGATTATGAGGTCTCTTTTATCACCTACTAAAGCACTCAGCAGCACTTTGAAACCTCAAGCCCTACCCCTCCACCCACCATAAACGTCTTCCCTCCTCTGCACTCCTTGGAACAATGTGCACAGCTGGACAAACTGGGTTTTCTTGGGTGATCACGACACCCACTTCCCAAACTACTTCCAGCAAATCCCTCCCATGCCCTTGGGCACTGCCAGCCACTCCAGCACAGCACAGCCTCCATCACAGTGTGGCAAAGCCATCCCGACCATGGCCCTTTTCTGAATCATTTTCTCAGGACAGCAAGTAGAGAGTCATGGAGCCCAACCTAGACTTCTTGTGCACCGAGGAAATGATGCCCTGGTGTGGCATGCCTCTGCATGGAGGATGGCAGAAGGCAATAGTGCATTGCACTGGGTGTATCCAGAGAGCATCAAGTTATGACATGGCTCCTAGGACACTTTTCCTTAGGACTGACGCAGGGGCTCAGATGCCCTATGGAAGCCCGCCTTTGATGGGAAGATGTCAGTGGGAGACTGGCGTCAGCGGGAGGACCACTAGTCATTCTTCAGCCACATCTGAAAGTCTCCTGGTTGTGCCCCACAAGGTCTGCAGAGGAAGCAGGCAGAGGGCACAGACCACACTCTTGTGCACTTTTTATGTCTCAGCTCCTTCACCATGAAGTCTGGCTCTGCAACCCAAGCACACTGGTGTGTTCACCCACCCTGCCTGTTCACACAAGTTATCTGAAGACTGGTATTTCCCACCCCCCGGCACTCTCCAGCCCACTTCAGGCCCCTCCCCAGCTCTCCCCACCTCCCATTGCCTCTCCCAGCCCATCCCAGCAGAGCAGGACAGTCTGGGAATCACCTCACAGCAGTGTCCACCACAGGATGCTGCAGGTATCTGCATACTTGACACCAAGCCTGAGCCCCTCGAATGGGCACAGCAGCTCCTGGGGTGGCAGAGAGTGGGTGTCAGCCTCCCCACCAGCCCTAAGACCTCCAATGGCACTAGGAAATGGAAGCCAGTCACTCTCTTGCCCCCCTGCTCTTGTCTCTAGGATGACAGCTGCCACCTCAGCTGCCTCCTAACCAGCCCCACTCCCCAGGCCAGCACAAGTGTCCTGGTGCTGGGGCTCCTCCAGCAACTCCTGCTGCTCTCCAACCTCCCTTCCTAGTGTAAGACGAGCCCAGCCTTCAGGCACTGCACTGGGAAGATCCCTTTTTAGTACAGAGATGCTGTCACAGCAGCCAGCTCCGACCCAGGCACAGAAGGCCTCTGGTCAGGCAGACCAGGTTCATGCCTCTGGAGAAGTGTGATAAATACAAATATCTGTGTACAGAAATGATTTTCAGATATAATAAACAAGCAAAGAAAAGCATAAGCCAGCCTGAGAGAAACTGGGAATCGTTCATGAAGAGAGAAGGGCAGCCTATGACTGGTAAAATACTACACATTGAATCAATTTCCTCAGTGCCTCTTTGATCTCTTTGTTCCTCATGCTGTAGATGAGCGGGTTCAGTGTTGGAGGCACCACTGAGCACAGAACAGCCACCACCAGCTCCAGAGCTGGGGAGGACATGGAGGGGGGCTTCAGGTAGGCAAACATTGCAGTGATGACAAACAGGGAGACCATGGCCAGGTGCGGGAGGCACATGGAAAAGGCATTGTGCCGGCCCTGCTCGGAGGGGATCCTCAGCACGACCCTGAAGATCTGCACGTAGGACAGCACAATGAACACAAAGCACTCACAAGCTACACAAAAACTAACTGCAGTAACCCCAGCTTTCCTGAAGTAGGAGTCAGAGCAGGAGAGCCTGAGGAGCTGGGGGATTTCACAGAAGAACTGCTCCACAGCATTGCCTTGGCAGAATGGAATTGAAAATGTGTTCGCAGTGTGCAGCACTGCATTGAGAAAACCACTGGCCCAGGCAGCTCCTGCCATTTGGACACAAGCTCTGCTGCCCATGAGTGTCCCATAGTGCAGGGGTCTGCAGATGGCAATATAGCGGTCATAGGCCATGACAGTGAGGAGATAATATTCTGATGAAATGGAGAAAAGAAACAGAAAGACCTGGGCAGCACATCCTGAGTAGGAAATGGCCCTTGTGTTCCACAGGGAATTGGCCATGGATCTGGGGACAGTGGTGGAGATGGAGCCAAAGTCGAGGATGGAGAGACTGAGGAGGAAGAAGTACATGGGGGTGTGGAGGCAGTGGTCACTGGCTATGGCAGAGACGTTGCCTGGGATGTTGCCCAGGACAGCAGCCAGGTAGATGCCCAGGAAGAGTGAGAAGTGCAAGAGCTGCAGCTCCCGTTTGTCCGCAAATGCCAGGAGGAGGAACTCGGTGAGGAAGCTGCTGTTGGACATTTCCTCCCTCTGGGCAGTGGGGACTGTCCAAGGAGAAGACAACGAAGAGTTAGGAAAGACTCCTCTGAGCCAAGCCCGTGCCATTTCTCATAGGCTCCCCACTTTGCACCCCCTCACCCGCCCAATAAACATGTGCATTTCCTTTCCCAGTTTTGGGAGGACCTTCCCTCAGCCCCCTTGCTTTAGCTCCGTTTTGTGCTGGTTGAGTGCTGTGAGGAGCAGGGACCTCTGCCCATGGGCTCCAAAGGAGTCAGTCCTGCTCCACGGCAATGAGCACACGGCAATAGAGCTCTGATGTTCATTTTATGTCAGATGAAGGTCCCCTTTAACGGGGAAGAGCTTTGTAATATCTTCACGCAGAGTTCCTGAGACTGTGGGCTGCTGCAGCAATGCTTAAGGTTGATTTTATAGTCATTTTGGCAAGGTTTTTTTCGATGCTCCCACCACACGTGGGGAGCTTTCTCTGAAGTTGTAGAGATCCTCATTTCTGTTGTTGGAGAGGTGAACGCTACTGAGACCAGAGAGGAAAAAGCACTCCCCGTGGTTTAGCGCAGAGTCAGGACAGCTGATCTGTCTAGCAGATTCATTCCCAGCTGTCCTGTGCTTGCACCTCTCTCAGCTGGAGGACAACTGCCCTCCGAGGTTACTCTGAAAAAGAAACTGGGCTGTGATGAAAGCACAAAGGTCCAGGTTCAAAGTGCAGCTCTCCAAACTTCTCTCTTTCTCAGCCTAGACATGGAGGTGTGAGGGAGAAGGCGTGACGTGGCTCCTGACACAGATGATCAGACCGAGGACTCTGTGATGTGGGTGCTGACACCCAAACGTCAACACTTGCATTCTCTTGGGTGGGAGAGGAGACATGGGGGATTGCTCAGAGGAAGGTGCCTGCACTGAGGAGGCCAAAGGGGAGTTGCTCCATGTCCCCCTTGCAGTGTCACCAGTCTCCTCTGACTCTGGCCATGGCTCTGCTGCCTGGAGCTGTTCCTGTGCCTTGTCCCATCCAGGGCTCACAGACCCTGTGCCACCCTCTGCGTGCGCAGTGCTGCAGAACTCTGGTGGAGCTTTGAGGTAGCTCCTGCTTTGACCTTCCTCTCGGAAGATCCCCTTAGGAGATGTCCTGGGGGTGAGAACAAGCTGTGAACAGCCCAGGCTTACATGCACCCTCCCGATGGGAGAATGAACCTGCCCTGCCAGGGGTTGCTCCTTCTACCCAGAGCTTCTCCACACAGTGTCACGAGGAGTTCCCCGGCCGGGCTGAGTGCTGACCCTCACAGGCAGCAGCGTCACTGTTCAGGACACACAGCATCCCTGGAGTGCAGGGACACTGCTCTGAAGTGTGACCTGTGGAGACACATGTGCATGCTCCGGCTTCACATCCCTAAAGCTGTGCCTAGGAGAAGAAAGCAGTGACGCCTTGTCCTTCCGACGGTGGGGCAAGGAATCCCTGCTGTGGAGCACCTCCTTCTCCTGCCCCGCCCCGAGGAGCTGTGAGAGCCGTCCTGACAGATCGGCTCAGCCATGGGATGTGCCAGCTTAGAAGACCCCCGTAGGAACCACAGCTGCATGGCCAGGCAGCCAGAGACCTACTGTGCCAAGGGCAGTGAAGACTTCCCCTCCAGCGAGCTCTCAGCTGTCCTCCCACTCCAGGCTGCCATGAACGTCTCTCTGCCATGCCTTGTCGCATCTAGGCACTTTCTGGCAGTGCCCTGAGCCCTGCTGCTCTTTGCAGAGGAGCTGCTCCTGGACTGAGCAGCTCTCTGCAGAGTCTGCCAGGTTGCCATGAGCTCTCCCAGTCCCAGGAGCCTGGCCCAGCTCAGGAGCAGAGGCACAGCCAAAGGCAGGACTTTCTCTGCCCTACAGGCTTCCTCGAGACGTGCCTGTGGGCTCCAGGGCTGACAGCTCCTGAGAGGCAGCAGGGTCCCTCCTGGGGAATGTGCTTTGAAGTAGGCTAAAGCAATCACCTATCGTCCCTCTCTAAACTATGGAGAGAGACTAAATCCAGCAGTGCAATTTTTCCTGTCGGAAGAAAGAGATGCCTAAGAGAAGTGGAGCCCTCCTCCTCTGGAATTCTCTATTCCCGTCACACAACTAGACAGGAATCCTTGACAGTGACGAGAAGGGAATTCATTCACCCATCCTTTGATTACCAATTCAGCTGAGTCAACCGAGGCACGTAATCTCAGCTTAGCTGCCCAAAGGCTGGATGGGGATTCCACACCATCCCATAAGCACCACGAGCACAGAGCAGGGGGGGATCCCTCTTGCCTCTGGTTCTGCTGAGCACAAAATAGGTGTCTACACCCAAGCCCCTTGTCCAAGCTCCCAGTATAATCAGTGGAGATGGAAGGCAGGAGCGCTGGCAGAAACACCTAGAGGCACTTGAGGGGTGGTCCAAGACACGAGCAAGTGTTCGCAAGCTCTGATGAAGCAGTTATGAGACTTGCATCATTTTGCAGCATCAGCTGGAGGCCAGGAGAGGAAGGAATATCCTTGGCTGCCTGATATGACAGTAGATGCCCACATTTAGGACAACTAAACTTGTCACTGCTCTTTAAGTCCAGTGTTGGACTATGCAGCTGACCAAAACAAGAGCTGTCTCTCTCTGCAGGCTCCCTCGACTTTATTTGCTAGATCTCCTTTTGACACATGTATGTCCCTATTTTTCAGACACCTCATTTAAGTCAAATGCAGCGACTCAATGTCATATGGCCTAAAAATATTCCTCCAGCACCATGTCACATTCACAGTAGGAGAACCAGGAGAGTCACCTCATCTCCGGTTGCCGGGGAATGTCAGAGCCTGGCCAGGGGTTCACTGCTCTCCCTAATCAGCAGGTCAGGACAGAGGATCCCAGTGACCCCTTCTTAGCACAGGCTGCAACCCAGCATCGGCTCTGCCCTACTCCTCATCCGGAGCCTTTCTGCCAGCAGAGCTCGCTCCTGAGTCAGGACAGACACAACGGCAGTGCCCTGCTGCTGGGGCCAAGGAGCTTGGTGACCAGCCAGCTCAGAAGGAATGATCTCCTCTCCCAGCAGCACCTAGCAGTCACACCTCTGTGATGAACAAGGCCAAGGACGTGTTTCATGAGACAGCAGAAGTGAAGACTACATTACTAAAAACCCACAGTGTAACTGCATCTTTTGAAGCCAGCTCCAGAAGCAGTAAGGGCATGCTCAGATGATGGCACCCAAGGAGAAGTCAAATCCACCCCCAACCTTGGAGGTCAAGCTTGTGCAGATGAGGGGTGAGGTGAGAGGCCAACCTGAGTCATAACTGCAAAGCAGAAAGCTTCACCTACTGCCTAAAGTCTAAGCTCTAAGAGGAACGCCTACAGCCTTAGGACCAAGCTGCCTCCCTCAAATCCCAGAGCCTTCAAGATATCTTCCAAGCCTAGCTTGAAGCTGGTTGACCAATCATTCCTTCACTTTGGGGCCTGTGTGTCATGGGGGGCTGAGAAACAATCCCTGACCCCCGGCTGACTGGTGCTCTGAGGTGCCCGTGTGGGGCTGGCCGGTCTGCTGGGACTTGTGAGCTTTCTTCTGGGTACTCAAGGAAGGGGATGCCACGTGCATCACCTGTTCCACCAACTTCTCCCCCCTCCTCCCTGACCTGCCACATGGGGAAGGGCGCACCAGACCGATGAATGGGAGCTCCTAGGTTGGTGGCCCCAGGGCAGCCTGTGTGGTGCAGCACAGAATCGCAAACAATGCAGCACTTTTTCCGAGCTGGGCTTAAAGGCGGCTCGTTCACCCAAGACAACTTTGGTGAACGCGTCATTTGAGATGACATTTTCTGCCCCACTACCGCCTCGATCCACCACCAGGGTCAAGGGAAAAGCAAAATTCTTGATTCCAGATGACTGAGCTGACTCATATCATCCATGTGAAGAATTTTACTGTTGCCTTCAGAGAGAAGGACTTCTAAAGAATGTCACTTCTATGATATTTGCCCAATTCTGTTTGCCAGCCTGACCTAGGCTGGCAAAACTGTGGATAACATCTGCTGAGGAAAGGAGCGTGTTCCTGCTGAAGAGCCTCACAATCCTCTTTTGTTGGCTATTGGAGAGCCCAAGATCGCATAAGAGCCCCAAATTACATTTATACCACTTTCCTTGACCACCAGTTGGGAATCCCAGGGACTCAACATAGATGGCTTTGGTGAGTTCCATCACCTGCTCCTCTAAGTGCTGTTATTTCCACACTTTTTCCATCGCTGCATCTCCTAAAGATGACAAAATACTTTCAAAATGGACTGTTACATCCACTGCCAATGCCCAAGACCCTTTTACTGTTACCAAGCCTGGTTTAAAGAGCTCGTTCTTCTTATCCCTCAGATTGGGTTCCAGAAACACCACCCAGTCCATCCTCCTAAGCTCATTAGACGTCATCCTGTACAAGATGCTATGGCTCTTGACCCGGGACTCTTGGACTGCAGGACAATGACCAATAACATGGGAGCACATTTCCCATTCAACAGGACAATCCCTGCATCCTTTCCTGGACCCTTCCCCTAAACGTCTAACCAAGCACTCCCTAGCTGGGTAGACATTGTCCTGGACTTGTAATGGCGTCAGAATTTTCCTGTGGGGAATAAACCTATAATGCACCAACCAATCATTATTGATGTTATTGTTCACAGAATTCTTGATACCGTGGCCCTGACTTTGCAGATTTATCCAATTTTCAGATTTGTGCTTTCTTCACCTATTTGGGCTAGGGAAGATGACCTTTGGAGCAGATGTCTCCCATTCGCATGCTGCCTCCCCCTCTTCCAATGTGGCCAGAATCACAGTAATAGCTAATCTATCTGTTACTGATCGTATTTTATCCACTCAGCCTTCTGCGGCAGTCCACAGATGCTTAAACATCGTCGGCCCCGATGTTCTTCACCCAGGTATCAAGCTTCTCTTGCCGCTCTGGCTTGGAAAGACCAACCCATGGGTCCACCCCCAGGCCCAAATATCTCTCGGAGCTGCCCGGCTGTTTAGTTTAGAGCCATTCACCTTCCACAGATCACAATCACTGATGGTATCAGAGTCTTCTGTGGGCCTTATAAGGAACCCATGGCATTTCTCAGCCTGCAACCTCAGCCCTGCCAGTTGGCAGAACCCTTCAACCACTGTGATATTTCCCTGCATCCCATCTCACGAGTCAATAGGACTAGATCATCTGCAGACACCAATGATGTAACCCTTTTTCTGCCATGCTTAGATCCATTCCTGATCTTCTCCAACCTACATAACAGCGGGGCTATTGATAAATTGAACAGCATCGAGGACACTGGCTCTCCTTGCTTCACTCCAGTGAGGATCTCTATCGCCTCTGACTGCTTTCCCCTCTCCTCCAGCTGAGTTGTGGTGTTATCATACCTATCAGCTATGATACCTGTTACATAACCATCAATGCCTCTTTGTTTCAGGGCGTGAAAATATGGTGAACTGAATCGATGGCCTTTGTCAGATCCACAAAGACCACCCCCAGGGCTTTATATTCTCTTTTTGCATACTTTATCAGTATCTGGAGCACTTTCAGATCTTCCAAACAACCTGAGGCTGATATAAAGCCCCTCTGGTGGCCGCTAATCAGACGTACTCTCATCAGCTGGGCTGTCAGGATTCTTGAAAACAGCCTCAAGATAATCAACCTGATGGCAATGGGTCACCATCTGTTAACATCCAGATGTTTCCCTGGCTCTGAGGACTTTGGTATTGATATTGTTCTGATTGTTTGATCCTCACCTGGATCTTCCCAGCCAGCAGCCGGGCTCTGTGCATGAGGCAGAAATAGGTTTCTAATGGTGTAGGCCAGATGTATAGAAAATGGCACTAAAAAATGAAACAGCAAAGAAATTAAGAAAAAGAATATGATGCAAACAAGATGTTTTATTATACTTTCCATTTTGTGTGTGTGTGTGTTCTTATCGTCCTCCTTTTGTTTTGTTTTAATTTGTTGGACTTTGTGGGGTTGTTGTTTGTAAAGGAAAACGATTTTCGAAATTGGGGTGGGATTCAGTTACAGAAACACAGACTACTTGGTGCCACTGTAGACACCCTGGTGCCCTCTCCCAGCCTCCATCTTCAGCTCCAGAGGAGCTCTGGTCTCCCCCAGGTCCTGTGTGATAGCTGCCAGTCCCAGGGAAACACTTCAGGACCACTGGGACCTCTAAAAGTGGCACTAGATGCTTGTGTTTAGGAAACTGAGCTCTGCCTGGAAAGTTGAAGAATATTCTTCAATATTAAAAAAAAGAAAAAAAAAGGCACATTTTAGCAGCTGAAATCACTGAATAATTTTAATACAACGTCAACGTTTTCCTATAGTGCCAAACTGGAAATTTCCAGGAAGTGTATTAACCTCAGGAGAAAAAATATTGATCTTCCCCAGTACTTGTGTTACTACTGCTCTGTCTATTATACTGTGTATTTAATCTCAGTAATCTTTCCTGTATTTCTGCATATCCTTATTAAATGGACCATTTCTGAAGTCATCTGTTCAGAAGACTACCTGGCTGCACCCATTATGCATTGTCCATCCAGTTTTCCTCCTCCTGTTATTCTTTGTTCATTCAGATACCTATCAGCTAGCCAGCTGCTGCTTTGAACTTCAGGGATTTTTAAGCTTGCCTCCTCTTTCAGTAGTTTGTCTGATTGTCTCATTAGTGAACTCCGTAACTGCATTTATAGTTATCCTTTTCTATCTCTTTATCTGAAATACTTCCAGTAAGGTTATTCCCTGTGGAAAGTGGCCTTCAGTGGAGACAACCTGGTCTTAATGTACCGTTGAGAAATGCATTTTTTTTTAATCTAAACTATACCATGTTTTCTCTTTTTTCGCAGCCAAGAAAAATCTTTCTGTGTCTGTTTGCAGGTAGTTCTCTAAATAAAGCAGGTGGGAATTGATTCATACGAGCTGTAACATTCACCGACAGACTTCAGTGGAAAAAGGTTAGCTATGAAGAGGAGTTATGTGAGTCCCAGGTGGCTGAGACGAGAAATGATGGGGCTGAGGGCATGGGGGAGAAGACGGTGCAGTGTCTGACCACAAGTATCCTCCTTTTCCTACATGTCTGAACTTCATTAGGAGACAATCTGAATCAGCATCAGCTATAGAATGTTGGTAAAACTTATTCATGAAGCTGAAAAATGAAGAAAATTGAAAAAGGAACCCCCCACCCCCTAAGGATTCTTTTCTATTAGGTGCTCATTGCAACCTTCCTTTTTCAGCTACATTGCTGAAATCTCTCCAATTAGCCACATGACACTTGAAAACTTGAAGACAGTTATGGGAAGAAACACTGCTCCTTAGGATCCTTTTTGTGTTTAATGAGCCCTCTGGTGCATTCGTGCAGACACTGAAAGGAGATTGAACAAACCTCTCAAGAAGTTAAAGTCAGAAGCAAACTCAGCGGTTTCTTAGAGCGTTAATGGGTCCCACTGGGGGCCATTACCTGCAAAGCTGTTAACGGGAAGTACAAGACGAGGTGCCCTTCCCTGGAGGCTGGTTAGCGTAGAAAATCAGAGGCAGCAGTTAGTCAAAGGAAGTGTACAGGAGGCCTCAATTCCAAGTAAGCCCTTGATGTGTTTTATCAAGCAAAATGGTCAAGCACAAACGTCCAGCCCTGCAGAAGGGTGATCCTTTCCCTCACACGTTGCTCAGGGCTCTTCCTGGGGCGGGGAGGAGGGGCAATGCCGAGTGTGGGACAATGGTACAACACCTCCTGGTCTCCCTGAGGGGTGAGCAGGCAACGAGGCCCTGGTGCTGTAAGGAAACAGTGTCTTCTCGCAGGCCTCGCTGGTGGAGAAGGCAGCTATAGCCAAGGTGACAAAGACCTCAGTTCTGCCAGGGACTTTCAGCCTTGCCACCAACCTTGGCCATCCCCATCACAGACATCCTCCACTGTCCCATGCCTGCTCCTGTTTCCCCGCAGACCTTAGCCACCTTCTCCCTCCCTACACACTCTGTTTCCCCACCTTTGACCTGTTTCACTCTCCCTCACTCCACCAATGTCTCTCCATCCTCACTGGGTGTTGCTTGAAAAACAAAGCTTTGGGCTCCTGCGAATTTGCTGTTGCCCAGCAAGCCACCTGACTTCTTTCAAAGCCCTGCTAGAACTCCTCACTCACCTGCAATATCCCAGCCCCAAATGTGCTTGTATCCTGTGCAGTGACTTGCACATCCTTGTTCTTGTGTTCTCCTAAAGTCACAACTGCATTTCCTTTAAAGGTGACCATTGCATGCTCTCTGTGTTCTCCATCCTGCCTGCATCAGCCACACTCCTACCTGCACACAGCTCTTTCCCTGCACTCATATGTGTCCTGGTAATGTTCCTGCTCCGCCTGCCATAGTGGGACCTCACTCCAGGAGATTCACACATCCTCCAGAGAAGGGTCAGCTCTGTGGGCATGATTGAGCTCTGTCCACCCGCTCTCCAGCAGCATGCATTCCCCATCTCGCAGGCTAAGGCATGCACGCAAGATGGAAATGTCTCTGTCATCCCTGATAGGGTGAGAGGCCTTCAGCCCTGCCATGTTCCTAGCACTCAGCTCCTCCCTCTCTGCCCACAGACATAACCTCCTTTAATTGTCTGGGCTCAAACATGTGTGTGAGGATTTACTGAAGCCCTTATCCACCACTGCCTTTCTCACTGCCTTCTCCTCAACCCTCTATCCCACCGGCCAGCGCTGCCTCTCAGCTGTGACCCAGTGGCCTTTTGGAAGAAGCCTTGGGCTTCCTGGGTTTTCCTGGTGCTTTTTACAACCTTTCTGGCTTCCTCCAGAGATCTTGGGATGGGACAATTTGCTATTGGCTCTAATAGGGGCCTTTATGACCATCTTTTAGGAAACACTTGCATTTTTATGACTCCTCTGTGTGTGTGTGTGGAGCAATAGCCACGGAAAAGCACCAAATATACCAAAGCAGGCACCCAGCGGACTGCCAAGAAGAACCCTCTGAGATATCCCCAGGCCTGTGGCTTCAGGGCAAGGCTTCTCACTGTGGAAGTGGATCCAGCCTCATCCACTCTCTAGAGAGGCAAATCAGTGGTGTCCATGCCATCTGAGGCCTGAAGAGGTGGGTTCTGGTGAGACCACCCTTCGTCTGGCCCATTTTAGATGTGTACTTTAGGATGGGGAACCATGCCTTGTATTCATCATGTTGATTACATTGAGGCTGCCTACACAGGATGTCCTCATGAAAGTGAGGTTAAACAGGGGAGCTAAGTCCTGGCTCGTCCTTTGGGCCTGTCTGAAGATGCATAAAACATTTGCCTTTCCTCAGTCTCAGGATCTCCATGACCTTTCAAAGATGATACAGAGCAGCCTCGCTGTGACTTTGGCCTGTTCTCTCAGCATCCTTGGATGCAGCCCCTTGGGTCCCACGGGCTCTTCAGGACTGAATTCGCTCAAGTAACCCCTGACTTGGTCCTCATCCACTAATGGATGGTATTTTTTTCCATGAGTCCTGCCTCTAGGCACAAAAGCCTGGGAAGCTCTGCTAGCAGAAAGTGAGGCAAAGAAGACATTCAGTAGCTCAGACCTGTCTGCATCTATTCTTACTAAATTCTCTGCCCCATTTAGAAGTGGGCCCACATTTTCCTTGTTCATTCTTCTGCTGTTAATGAAGCAGCACCAGCTCATCTTGGTGCCTGTGATGTCCCTTGCAACTGTCAGCTCTAGGGCAGGTTTGGCTTTCCTAATGCCATGCCCAGACAGCATCTCTAAATTTCTTCCATTGTAACCTGTCCCTGCTTCCACCTCCTGTGTGCTGCTCGTTTGCATTGGAGCTCAGCCTTGAGGTCCCTGTGTTGCCAAGCCATCTCTGCCAGCTTGCCTGAGCTCCTTTGCTGGTCAGAGCTGCTTCCCACAGGATCCCCCCTTCCTGTGTCCTGAATAAGTCAAAGTCTGCCTGTCTGATGCCCAGGGTCTGTACCCTGCTACTCTCCATCCTAAATTCCCCTCAGGATCTGAGACTGTACTATTTTCATGGTGACTGCAGCCAAGGCTGCCGCTGAGTATCACATCTCCAACCACTTCTTCTGAGTTTGCAAGTACAGATCCAGGTGACTCATAATGGCAGCTGGTCTCAGAGATTGTCCTGCTGTCCTCCAGGTACCCCCTGGACTGTGTGCGCCCTGCTGTGTTGCCCTTCCAGTGAATGCCAAGGAGATTAAAGTCCCCCATAAGAACCAGGGTCATTGCTCCAGAGGCTTGCTTGCGTTGCTTAAAGAAGGCTTTGTTCACTTCTTCACCCTGTTGGAGTGGTTTGTAACTGCTACCACAATACCACCCTCCTCTGATCCTCACCCACAAGCATTCAGCCAGCCTGTCATCCCTCCCATAGAGGAGCTCCACACATCTGAGCTGCTCCTTCGTACAGAGGGCAATTCCCCTCCTCCTCTTTCCTGCCTGTCTTTCCTGAAGAGCTTCTGTCCATCCGTTGCAGCAGCCCAAGCCGCGTGAGTGGTCTTATCACAGATCAGTCATTCCCACAATGCCGGCACTTCTGTGACCACACATGGAGCTGCAGCTCCTCCTGCCTCTGCCCCAGGCAGAGTGCGGTTGCGTACATTTGGGCTGCAGGACCTCAGCTGTGGCGCTAGGGCCAAGCACAGAATTGCCACGGTGATCCTGTTGCCGAAAGCCAAGGACCCCATGTATGGTAAGGCCCCTTTTCAGAGCAGAGACATGCTGGACTTAACGGCAGATCATCATGCCACGATGAAATGAGGTTCCCACCAGGAGAGAAAACCCTGCAGTCCCCAAAGCCAGGCAGACAGGGCTTGGTTGTGCAACCATGACAGGAGAGGAGTTTTCTGCCTGAGCTGTCTCTGCAGCACCACTGGGCCTGTGATAGAAATGAAGCTGATCTCCAGGAAGGAGTAGGTCCTGCTGAGAACATCCCTGGAGGTGGGCAGCCTGCGATCCAGCTACGCTGTGATCATTGTCAGCATGTTCCCTGTTTCTGTCATCACGTGGGTGAGCAGAGGTTCAGGGAGAGGAGAACCATGAGTTTGAGAACATGGGCGCACGAGTAGAAACCCTGGTGGGAAGTGTCTCCCATTCCTGCAGCACCCTTGGACGTAGGTGGGATGGGCCTTGCCTCCATACCACAATGTTGGCATTCAGTTGCTGGCATACAGGCGTCTCACCCCTCTGAGATGCCCTGGGGAGTCTGTCCAGCACCCATCCAGAAGGGCATGGCTTCCCTGTAGGTCCTGCGCTGTATTTTCCAGTGGTTGTGTTGGCACCCCAGCCCCCTGACACAGCACTAGAGGCCTTTTTTATTCATTCCGATGAGAGCTCTGAGTCAACTTAGGACTCTGCAGTGCAGAGATGGGCACTCGTCTTAGCTTTGTGGTAACTTGGGCTCTAATAAACACGGTTGACGGAGCCTGGAGAGGAACCTCACTCTCCTTATGGCGAGCTCCTCTGGTCAGCTGAACAGGTCTGCAGGCTGCCAGGATGTGGTTGATTAAGGCAGGCTCAGATGCCCTAAACATACGCCTCTGGTGTCCTTTCAGGTTGCCAAGGATAGTTCCCCTCCAGCCCGCCCCAGGCCATAGCTGATGCTCCGGAAGGATGTGGGTCTTTGAGAATTGCTCCATAGGAGCTTGAAGACATTTGAACATGTTTTGGATCACCTCTGGCACCTCGGATGTCACCAGCTGTTTGTGTGTGAGCAACTGACTCCTCCCCTCTACCTCCGTGGATTAGAATTCAAGGAGCTCCCGTGCAGACACAAATTTTGTGCACACATGAATTGAGGGAAGAGGAATCCCACCTCCTCTGGGTCTGCGGCATGCACAGGAGGGAGAGGAATTGCCCCAAAGCCTCTAAGCAAAGAAGAGGCACCTGCATTGACTCATCTGAATCACTGCCCTACATGGGAAAACAACCCCCTCCCTATGACTTTCCACATGTCCTGCCTAGTAACTGGGGAGGAATAGGGATTTCCAGAGGAGGACAGTTTCACCTCTCTTAGACAACGATGCTCTGATAGGAGACATCACACTGCTGGACTCCACTGCTCTCTCTGCAGTTTAGAGAGGGAAGATAGGTGATTGCTTTAGCCTGCTTCAAAGTACATTCCCCAGGAGGGACTCTGCTGCCTCTCAGGAGCTGTCAGCCCTGGAGCCCAGAGGGACATCTCGAGGAAGCCTGTAGGGCAGAGAAAGTCCTGCCTTTGGCTGTGCCTCTGCTCCTGAGCTGGGCCAGGCTCCTGGGACTGAGAGAGCTCGTGGCAACCTGGCAGACTCTGCAGAGAGCTGCTCAGTCCAGGAGCAGCTCCTCTGC
Organism: Dromaius novaehollandiae; assembly: GCF_036370855.1. Classification (NCBI taxonomy): domain Eukaryota; kingdom Metazoa; phylum Chordata; class Aves; order Casuariiformes; family Dromaiidae; genus Dromaius; species Dromaius novaehollandiae. The sequence goes on from NW_026991505.1 coordinate 2,325,078, forward strand.
AAAGAGCAGCAGGGCTCAGGGCACTGCCTGAAAGTGCCTAGATGCGACAAGGCATGGCAGAGAGACGTTCATGGCAGCCTGGAGTGGGAGGAGGGCTGAGAGCTCTTTGGGGAAGAAACGTTCACAGCCCTTAACACAGTAAGTCTCTGGCCACCAGCAACGCAGCTGTGGTTCCTAGACCTAGACCTAGACCTAAACCTGGCACATCCCACAGCTTATAGGATCTGTCAGGACGGCTCTCATGGTTTCTCTGATGTGGAAGAGGAGGATGTGCTCCAGGGCAGGGAGTATTTGCCACACCATCAAAGGGACAAGGCCTCACCGTCACCTTCTCCCAGGGATGGCCTCAGGGGTGTGAAGCCTGGGTGTGCACACATATCTGCAAGGCAGAGCAGTGTCCCTGTGCCCTGGGGTACTGTGTGCCTGGGGCAGTGACTGCTGTGTGCAGGGGTCAGCACTCGGCCTGCCCGGGGAACTCCCCACGGTGCAGCAGGGAGAAGCTCTGGGTGGAAGGAGCGACAGCCAGCAGGGCAGGTTCATTCTGCTGTAGAGAGGGTACTGCATAGGTCGGGGCTGCTCACAGCTCTGCCTCACCATGAGGACCTTCCCAGATGGGGACTTTTCAAGAGGAAGGGTGAGTCACTGGGTACGTGAAAGGGAAGCAGCTTTTCGGAGTCTGTGATGTTAGTTTCCACCACTGGCCGGGGGGAAATGGAAACAGGTTTGGGGGTTTAGATGTGGGAATGAGACTCCTAAAATGTTACTCCGAAAGATCAAGAGCTCTGTGAGGAGCCTCCAAAAGCCCCTTCATTCCCTCTGCCCACCATCCCCCCACCTGCAAGCACCAACATCTCTTTTGCAGTTATCATCATTCTCATCAGAGCTTTTCTGAGCTGCAGTCCCCACTGCCCAGAGGGAGGAAATGTCCAACAGCAGCTTCCTCACCGAGTTCCTCCTCCTGGCATTTGCGGACAAACGGGAGCTGCAGCTCTTGCACTTCTCACTCTTCCTGGGCATCTACCTGGCTGCCGTCCTGGGCAACATCCTCATCATCTCTGCCATAGCCAGTGACCACCGCCTCCACACCCCCATGTACTTCTTCCTCCTCAATCTCTCCATCCTGGACTTTGGCTCCATCTCCACCACTGTCCCCAAATCCATGGCCAATTCCCTGTGGAACACAAGGGCCATTTCCTACTCAGGATGTGCTGCCCAGGTCTTTTTTCTCTTCTTCTTCATTGGAGCAGAATATTATCTCCTCACTGTCATGGCCTATGACCGCTATGTTGCCATCTGCAGACCCCTGCACTACGGGACACTCATGGGCAGCAGAGCTTGTGTCCAAATGGCAGGAGCTGCCTGGGCCAGTGGTTTCCTCTATGCTGCCCTGCACACTGCGAACACATTTTCAATTCCACTCTGTGAGGGCAATGTCGTGGACCAGTTCTTCTGTGAAGTTCCCCAGCTCCTCAGGCTCTCCTGCTCCGATTCCTATCTCAGGGAAATCGGACTTCTCACGTTTAGCGCTTTCTTATTTTTGGGTTGCTTTGTTTTGATTGTTCTTTCCTACATGCAGATCTTCACGGCTGTGCTGAGGATCCCCTCCAAGCAGGGCCGGCACAAAGCCTTTTCCACCTGCCTCCCGCACCTGGCCGTGGTCTCCCTGTTTGTCAGCACCGGCCTCTTTGCCTACCTGAAGCCCCCCTCCATGTCCTCCCCAGCTCTGGAGCTGGTGGTGGCTGTTCTGTACTCAGTGGTGCCTCCAACACTGAACCCGCTCATCTACAGCATGAGGAACAAGGAGCTGAAGGACGCAGTGTGGAAAGTGATTGACTGGACATTTTTCAGCAGCAAGAAACTTCCCATCTTCTTCTGCAAATGACTCCCAGCATCTCATGAAAGACCAAGCCTGTCCTTTTGATCATGGTTCCTTTTCTCCTTTCCTTTCCTTTCCTTTCCTTTCCTTTCCTTTCCTTTCCTTTCCTTTCCTTTCCTTTCCTTTCCTTTCCTTTCCTTTCCTTTCCTTTCCTTTCCTTTCCTTTCCTTTCCTTTCCTTTCCTTTCCTTTCCTTTCCTTTCCTTTCCTTTCCTTTCCTTTCCTTTCCTTTCCTTTCCTTTCCTTTCCTTTCCTTTCCTTTTCTCCTTTCCTTTCCTTTCCTTTCCTTTCCTTTCCTTTCCTTTCCTTTCCTTTCCTTTCCTTTCCTTTCCTTTCCTTTCCTTTCCTTTCCTTTCCTTTCCTTTCCTTTTTTCTTTTCTTTCTTTTTTTTTTGGGGGGGGGCTTTTTTTTTTTGCCTGAGATAATGTTGTCCAGAAAGAAACATTATTATTCATCCCACTTCCACTTAAGCATCTACATGTTTTGTGTGTCCCAGAAACTTGGTGTAAGTGGAGGAACTAGGCTCCTAGTGTGATTAAACAAAGGAAAGGGACCTGCAGCAGCTCAGTTTGTCTCAGATCCTTTTTCTGATAACTTCTCTGGTGAGTTCGGTGAGCAGTGTCTGTGTGCAGAGGACAAGGAGAGGAGAAGAGTCCGGGAGAGAGAGAAAAACACCATCTCTTCAGTGCGGAGCCTGAACACGGGTCTCTTCTTCCAAAGCTGGAGTCATGAGCGTGGCCAAGGAATGGCATCCCGAAAGGGCTTGTTGCGTTCTTGGGTTCTCCAGGGGCTCAGGGTGATGCAGAGTCCCAGTGTTAACGGGTTAAGCAGTTAAGGACTGGCTTCTTTTACCAGCTTGTACATGTGATTCCATCTTTTCTGCCAGTACCGAGGATGGTGGCTTGGGGATCCCTCAGCTGGCGAGCCCGCTACCTAAGGTGCAGGCTTGCAGAAGTAGTTTGATCTATAGTAGTGAAAAAGGCACCCAAAAAGATCTTGAGCATCTCCAAATTGCTGCTGGGGGTTAGGGAAGAGAAGACGCCACCAATTACAGACGAAACAGCTATTTGGGTGATGTGGAGAGAGTGAGATAATCTCAGAATGGGAGATGCCTGCTCCAAGGGTCGTCTTTCCAAGCCCTGATGACTGCAGGAAGGAGTTTGTGAAGTGGACTATGCTACACAGCCAAGGTTGTGGTGTTAGTGTTAAAGAATAGTGAATTGAAACTGTCTAGAAATAGCTGCTTAGTACAACTTATACAAAACTTGCTTAGCATGAGTGGCTAGATTTGCTGAAGCCTTAGGCCGAGCGTGGGGAAGGTAACGAATCTTTACTTGGTTTAATAAAAAAAAAAAGTGCCTCGGAGCTCGTTCAGGCTGGGAAAAGAAGGAAGCCACACGCAGTCTGCGCACCTGTGTCACCCACTCCGAGAGGGAAGACGCCAAAACAATTGGGAAAATAAGACCTTGGGAGGCAACCGCCAGACCCAACAAAAACAGAGGTACAACCGTCAGCAGAGACTGCAAAAAACAAAAATAAGGAGAAAAACAGCTTGCCTCAGAATGACAATGAGACCCAATGAGGAGCAGGAGACCCCAGACCAAAAAATTACTATTGGTCTAACTATCGCGTGAGGGGTGGGAAATGTAAGTCGAAAAGACTATAATTACCCAGGATTTGTTTATGTTGGGGTGACTCTTTGGAGGCACCCAGCTCCAGCTGTAATTACGGCACGCGCGTGATTAAAATTATCTGATTTGTTTTGATTTGGCTCTGAACTTTTCTGCGGGAACCTAGGGTCGAGCCCTGTTATGGAGGCCGACAAGCCTAATTTCCATAACATTAGGAACTCTGAAAATGATCATATCAGCAACGATTGGTTAAAACATGATCGTTATTCCCCCCCAGGAAAACTCTAACGGCTTTGCAACTGTGGGCCAATGTACACACAGCTAGGGAAATCCTGTCCTGGGGAAAAGGGGAAACCCAGAAGAGAGGTTGAAGGCGTTGTCCTGCAGGATGGGAGACCTGAGAGATGCAGGAGGAGTTGTCCCCTGGGACCTGGAGCCGGATGGATTCGGCAACCCTTCACAGGCAGGATTTGAACCCGTAAATGCAGTGCACCGAGGTGAGAAGCCCACTGGCTTTTCCATGGAGATGCAGCCTCGGCACAGTGCTGTAGTTTGAGATTTCCAGAGCAGGAACAAACAAGCTGCGAGAGCTCTTTCTGTAGGAGAGGCGAAGCCAAGTTTCTTGTCTCCAGGGCTGCCTCCAGTTCCCTCTTCCAAATAATTCCCAGCTTACCCAGTCGAGCAAATTCAGGTCCTTTCCCACTCTTATTCCTATATTTTGATGCTCACTTTTTCAAGCTATTTTACCCTCGTTTCCTACTTTTCTGTGTTTTTGCTTTCTGCAAAGCATGGAGGAAGAGGAACGCCAGAGCCTGAACGGGGCCTTCAGCCCTGGCCCCTCACCTTCAGCGTCTGCTGCTCTCCCAGGTGAGCGCCCAGGCTCTTTGGAGGTGCTTGGCCTCACGCAGGAGATGGCAGCACAGGCTGCAGCCCCGACAAGCTCAGCCCAGGGCTTTGGGGTGGGACTTGCAGAAGGGAGGATGTACCGGGCTAGGCAGGTAATTTAGATTTGGTATCTGAAGGAAACTCAGCTGCAGACAGGCTTCCGCCCGGCAGGCTTATTGCCAGCATTTCTGATCGGGCGGGATGTTGGATCGCTCCAGGTTTGGCGTTCCCTGCCAAGAAAACACACAGATGGTTAAGAGGGAGGTGCTGTCTCCTACCGGGAATTGAGCCCAGCCGCGGAACGGGGAGGGCCAAATCCTGACCGCTCTGCTGCTGAGGTGGCGGTTCTGGAGGGGGCTTTGGCTGTGGCTAAGCCGGGGACACACGTCTGCCCTCCGACGGGGTGCTCAGGGCACAGAGGTGGCTCTGGTGTGGGGTGGGGCCGCTCCAAGCTGCTCCCCGTTACTCAACCCCTGCCACCGTTTTGGTCCCCCTGAGCTGCTGTGGCAGGATGGGTGGCCATAGCAGGCCATTCCCAGCCAAGGGAGGGTGAAAGTCCCTACAAACACCTTCCAAGGGGGGCCACAGCCCTGTGAGGGGGACACCGACATCACTCCCTGACTTTGCCCAGCACCACTTTCAGGTGACCAGGGTCTGTCCATGCCCTAAAGCCCCTTGGCCAGGAGGATCATAGGACAGAGCGATTAGGAAAAGAGGGGTTGCAAGCCAGGCTTTGCCAGACTCCACCAGACTATCTCAGTCTGGGTGGCTTCGTTATTTATTCATCTGTAGGAAATTTTTGCCTGTTTAGTGGCTTTGAAATCCATAGCACTTCCTGAGCTTCTCTGCACCCCCAGGGCCTGCTCGTGAGCAGGGTTTGATGAGGTTGCTCGTATTCTCACCAGGTGCCTTTCCAAACGTTCTCTTCTGCTCTGAAAATTGCCATTTCAAAGCAGCCTGGAGAGAGGATGTCGCCGGATGACTCTCAGCAGCCTGACTGTTGTCTTCGCTCAGTGCCTCTTGCATCGTCCTGAGGCCTCTGACCCTTTAACCAGCATGAAGGACGTTTCCAAAACAGCTCCCGAAGTTTTAGCTGGTTTGCTTCTCGGTGCCTCGGAAGATGGTGAAAGACCAGTCCTGCCACTTGTCTTTGCTATAACGCATCTCGTAGCCCAGGACGAGCAGTTCCTAAACACCAGCTCTGCTGGTGCCACCGCTTTAGGTGTGTTGCCCGAGTCCTTCCACCTCTCTCAAACCGTCAGTGCATAAAATAGCACAACGCTTGCTCACGGAGGATTAGTTAAACTCATTCCATGTTTGGGAAGGGATTAAACTTCTGTGTGTTGGAAGGATTCCCACTCCGACCCAGACCCGAAGGTCTTGCTTCATAGTCTTCAGTTTCACAATTGTTCCTCCTACGAAATCTTCCTCTTGGAAAGTGTTACCAGTAGTTATTTCCAGGCCTTCCTCCAGTTCATGAGTTTCGTAGGGTTGGTCTAGGTAATGCGTAGACAAAAGATAATCCTCTTTTGCGATACTGAATTGTACCTAATGGATGTTTCGCTGCGCTACAACCGTTGCCAGGTCGCAACGTTAGTCACCAAAGCTGCTCAGCAGCTAGACCAGCCTCGGGGCAGAGGGAGATGCAAGCGGCTGGGCTGTTCGTGATGAGGCGCCGCTGTCTCAGCAACTGCCGTGCCAAGAGCGATCTTCCGATGACACGCGGGGCGCTGGCTGGGCGCTCGCTCTCGTCCCGGGGCTGCTGAGCCAGCGGTCTGCAGGCGGGTGTGCGGGCTCCGTGGGCTTAGTCAGAGGTGCCGCCCGGTAGAGAAGACAACCTTGCCCTAGGCAAGAGGACGGAACAGGCCGCCACATCGCCGATGTGCGGCGCCCGAGCCTGCAGACTGAGGCCGTGAGGTCACCCCCGTTGATGAAAGCTGTGCCAGAAAATCGACATTATCGCGTCAGTCCTTTGTCAGCAGCTGACTGGCCCTCACCAAGCACATTGCTGGGAAGGTCCCTGTGAGGTCACGTGTGCCTGAGCAGCAGCTGGGCTGGCACGAAGCACATGGTTACGGAGCTTCTGATGATGTCACTTCTGCCTCGGAGCTGATATGCCAGCGGCGGGTGCATGGATGGGTAATTGACTGTGAGGTCTCTCCTATCTGAGCAGCTGATAGGCTAGCAGAAGGCCCACGGCTTGAGAGCTTGTTGTGAGGTCACTTCTCTTTCAGCAGCTTATAGGCCAGAAGGTGACCACGCCTAGGAAGTTTACCTCGAGCTCACTTCTGTCTCATCGTCTGATAGGCCAGCAGTGGGAAGATGGCTGTGGCATCTCTTATGAGGTCACCGCTTTCTAAGCAGCTGATGGGACAGCAGCAGGCACATGGCTGGGGGGCTCATTCTGAGGTCAGTTCTGTCTCTGCAGCTGGAAGCCAGCAGCGGACAAATACCGGGAAGCGGTTGTGGAGTTACTTGTATCTGAGCACCTGATAGGCCAACAGCAGGCACGTGGCTTGGAAAGTGAGCGTGACATCATTCATTTCTCGGCAGCTGATAGGTCAGAGGCATGCACACGCGGTTGGAAACCCGAAGGCAAGGTCACTATGTGGACGCAACGTGGCTTGGGAGCACACGTTCAGGTTCTCAGCAGCTGATGGGCAAGCCGCAGGCACACGGCTGGGAAGGAGACTGTGAGGTCACTTCTTCCTCAGCAAGTGATAGGTTGGCGGAAGTCAGACGGGGGGGGATTTATTCTGAGGTCACTCCAGTTTCAGCAGCTGATGGGCTGGTGGCTCGGAAGTGGATTGTGAGGTCACTTCTGGCGGAGCAGCTGGAAGGTCACCTTGGTCTCAGCAGCTGAGAGGGTAGCAGGAGGCCAGTGGCCGAGGAGATGGTTTCGAGGTCACTTCTGCCTCCGCGGTTGGCAGGTGAGCAGCAGGCACGTGGCTGGGATGCTGGAAGGGGAAAGTGGAGGAGATCCTAGAGGGAGATGAGAAAGGAGGGAGGGGGATATAAGGAGAATAAGGGAGGGAAAGGAAGAGAGACTGCACGAGAGAAGGATGCGATGGAAGAGATGAGAGAAGGAGATATAAGACAAGGGAGAAAAGCCAGCAGGAAAAAAAAGGAGTAGGAGATGAGAAAAAATGACCTTTTTTCCTGAAGGAACATAAAGGGGACCAGAGAGGCAACGCTTTCCTCCTGCAACCTCCTTCCTGCCAGCCTGGGCTGGGTGAGGGCGATGGGACGGAGCTGCCCCCAGAGCCAGGACATTATGGAGCAAGATCTCAGGACACCCCAACAGTGCTGTTAATCATGCTGAATTATTTGCTGTGCCATTTCAACACTTAGGGCCTCAGGTGAAAGGATTTTTTTGGAAAAGATTTCAGAGAGGCACCTCCATCTTTTAGCAGTGGAAAGCTTTGCTCACTTTGTGAGTATTTTCCCACTTAATTCCACGTTGGCTCTTGCTTATTTGGGACTCTGTGCGTCTTTCCATGGTGTAACATGGAAGAATCACTGCGTTTTGCATTCCCAGCCTACCCTCCCTCAAATTAGACAGAGCTCATTTGAAGTATAAAGGACTGAAGCTCTCATCCTCTATGAAGTTCCACTCGCTTCTCCTTCTTTTGAGCGAGATACCAAAAAATCAAAATTTGAGAATTGCTGGTGTTTCCTTTGTGCTGTAATGTACGTGGAAAGCCTCTCTCAGAAGGTGAGACCAAAGGTCACGTCCTACAAGTCATCAGGTTTTGACATTTTCATGTCTTTTGTGAGGCTCCAATAAATAAGATGCCTCCTAAATGCCTCCTTCTTGTGTCAAAGTTGCACAGAAGGAGGCAAAATGGGTTTTTGCATCAAGTAGGTTCTGCAGAGCTCACTCTGGAGTCCGGTAATGCAAAATAATTCCATTAATGGCCTGAGGGACTGAGCTGACGTTTCACATATGTACTGATATTAATGTGGAAGAGTCTGAAATGAGCTGGAGGACAAGAATTCAGAACGATCTCGGCAAGCTGGCAAAAAGTGACCTTGGCGAAGAAAAAAGAATGGTCCATTCTCCATGGACCCTACGAATGAGAGATGAGAGATGGCCTTAACCGGCAGCGAGGAGGATTCGTGTTGCAATGAACCTCCTCAGAGGAAGGATGGCAGAGAACTGGGACAAGCCGATGAAGACTCTTCTGCCTCTGCAGGTGCTGAGGCTGTTTAACGTGTAACTTGGTTTCCTGATGTAATCCTTGAGGACACCGCATGTTCTGCTTGTGAAAACAGTGGAAACTTCCAAATAAACTTTTTTCAAGCCATTTTTTAATGAAAACTTTTGTGAATGTGAAATTATTCCCCAAACAGAAACTCTCCCAGGTCACCGACATCTCCCATCCAGTCCCTCTTTTCAGCACATAGACTAGATAAAGCAGCAGGGGGAAAAATACTGTAGGGGATAACATTGAAATTCAGAATGGGACAAGCTCCTGTATCAGAAAGGGTCTAAGACCTGGAAAACGGGGCTCCGAGTGCAGCAGTTTGTGCAGAAGAGCATGCAGAAATTGGCCAGAGACCTTCCTGAAGAAAGCAAGGGGCTGCTCGGCTGTGGCTGAGCACTGACTGAAGCAATTACTCCATATATCAGAGGTCTGGGGCTTCAGGAGAGCTGGTGCCCGTCCCCGAGGCTGGGGCAGGTGGAGGCAGCGTCCTTGCCTGCAGGAAGCGTGTGCCGGTTGGGGAGCTACGTCGCCAAGCTGTGTTACGGGAGGAGACGAACAGCCTGCACAGCTTCAGGGAAGATGCAAAAGCAAGCGAAAGGTCTTCTCCAAGACTTTTCAGAGACAAGAGCCTGAACCCTCAACTGCAGACCAGGAGGGGAGACAGAGGCTGCACTCAGCATCACGGCGGATGGAGACTCCCGGGACGGGGAAGGCTGAAAGCTTTGGCTTCTGGCACGGGGAGGACGGCTCCTCCTCCGCCTGTAGGTCTGCAACTGCAGATTAAGTTTGGTGCTCTGGAAGCAGAGCAGGGGCTGGAAGCTCTTTCTGAGGACGCATCCGAGCCAGCTGAGCCCGAAGCACACATCCACACCAAGGAGAGGCAGCAAGTGGGAAAATCCCTCCCATGGGGGCAGAATTTAGAAACGTTGCCCAGGCATGTAGGAATGGTGTCACTCAGCTGGGGTCGAGGCTTGCAAGGGATGTCAAGGGCAGCAAGAAGAGTTTCTACCTCTACGTTAGTAGTAAAAGGCCGAACGAGAAAAATGTGGGACCAGCGCTGAAAGGGATGGGTGAGCTAGCGAAAACGGACAAGGATAAGACCAAGGAACGCAATGCCGCCTTTGCCTCAGTCTTCCCCGATGAATTCTGCCAGTTCTCTGTGCTTAGAGAAAGGGTTCAAGGACGAGAGGAACTACCAGCAGTGGATGAGGGTCAAACTACCCCCAAAAACTCAATCTAGGTAAATCCATGGGACCAGATGGGCTGCACGCAAGGTTGCTGAGGGAACGAGCTCATGTCACAGCATGGTCACTCTGCATCAGCTTTGAAAGGCTGCAGAAACCGAGGGAAGTCCCTGATGGCCAGAGAAAGGCAAAAGTTGCAGCTATCTTCAAAAAAAGGCGAACTGGACAATCTAGCAGATTGCAGACCGGTCAGCCTCACTTTGGTGCACAGGAGAACTGTGGAGCGAGTCCTCTTGGAAAATATTTCTGAGCACACGGAGGAGAAGAAAGTGATTGGGAAAAATCAGCATGGCTTTACAGGGGCGAATCAAGCCTGGTCGACCTGGTTGCCATCTGTGATAATATTTGTGGACAAGGCGAGAGCAGTGAGTATCATTTGTCTCAGCTTAGCAGGGCTGTCAACGCTGTCTCCCGCAATACTCTTGTATCCAAATTAGGATGTTACGGTCTGGATGGGTGGCCAACTGCATGGGGAAAAAACAAGTTGGATAACAGGGCTCACAGGGTCATGGTTAATGGGTTAACTTCTTCTGTCTGGATGCCAGTGACAAGTGGAGTATCACAGGGGTCTACCCTCAGACCTGTCCCGTTTAATGTCACTACCCCTGATTGGAGGAAGCAGTGGAGTGCACTCTTACTACATTTGTCAAGGTGACACCAAATTTGGTAGACCGGTCAATACCCTTGAGGGCAAGGAGCATGCAGTGCGCCCTGGCAGCAGAGCACGTGCACTATGAGGAGAGCCTGAGGGACTTGGACTTGTCCAGATGGGAGAATATAAGGCTTAGGGAGGACCTGACAGCCACCTTCCTGAGTGCCGTGCTCTGATCTCACAGCTGGCCCTGCTTTGAGCCAGAGGTTGGACCAGAGACTTCCAGAGGTCTTTTCCAGACTGAGTTCTTCTACGATTCTACAAAATACACCGTATTTGGGACCATCCACAGCCTCAATGTAACGGCCTGGATGGGAGCAATGGCATCTGCAGGCACGTGTCGTTGCAAATGGGAGTGTTGTCCCTTGTCCCTCAAGAGAGGCCCCAGAGCTGGGCACGCTGAGCTTCCTCAGGGCGCTTTGTGCGAGTGACTCCTCAAGGTTATCTCTGTTGCCGTGCGTAGGCTGCAAACAATCCTGCTGCAGAAGCCAGCGCATAGCTTCTGCCCGGGGTGGAGAACAAACCTGTGCTCGTAGAAACACTCCCCTTTATATATTTTCAGATCTCTGCCACCGTGTCCGGGCAGTTCCTCAAAGAAGAAAGAGGAGGGCAAGCCCAAACCAAGCCCTGAAGCCACACCCAAAGCTGAACTCCCTGTTCTGGGTCATGGGAGAGCAGGGCAGGTACATTATGTGGATTGATGTCATCATTGTGTCATCTTTAATTGTACAGAAGCACGATGCTGATTCTGAAAAGCTCCTTTAGTAGGTGTTTGGTCAAACATCACACTGCTTCTTTTGGGTCTCACTGTACAAGATTCGAGTTCCTCTATGTTTTTATGTTGTTACTTTGATATTCTCATTAAACACGAGTGCTTTATTGGTGCGTTGTTTATCCCGGGACAGAAAATAGGCAGTTTCTTTTTAGATCATGGACCAAATGAGATTATAGGCCACAGTAGAAGGGCTTTGCTGTTCTGCCTGCAACAACTTAGGGGGCAGAAGAGAAATAAGAAAGCAAAAGAAATCCCCAAGCAGACGAGACTAACACACCACGTTGTTGCATTTCTGTGCCCCCCCAGGACACAGGCTACGTGTCTAAGGAACGAGGTGACAGCAATCTCCAGGCCTCCTTGGGTGAAGAGAAGCAGAGGCAAGACAGGGAAATCAGGGTGAAAAACCAAGCTAGGAAAGGAAAGGTTGATCCACGGAGGGCCCCGGTGCTGGGAATGTTAGGACGTTCCCAAATGCACCATTTCTCCCACCCAGGGGAGGGAGCTGTGAAGGTCACCGAGTCACAGCAGTCCTGTTGCCTCCAGACAGCAGGGCAGGTGACCGTTGTCTCTCGTGCTTCCCCGCTCATTCCTACAAGGGAGAAGCTTCCCATATAACCCAACGAACGAAAAAAGCCACGTGGTGCAGAAAAACACTGAACAGCCCTTCCTTGACCTTCAGCAGCCTTTGCCTACGGGGCCTGCGCTGGAGCTCGAACCCCAGTTTTCCTAGTCAGACGGCTCGAGGCAGTTTCACCCAGACTTCTGGAGTGGGGGCTGCGGATGGTCTTTTATTTTCTACACCCCTATAAGCACGGTCGGTAGTATTATAGGTTTGAAGCCTCTAATAGTCACTTTTTGGAAAAAGAAGTCAGGACCAAATGCTCTGAGAGCAGCTGTACAATTATTAGATGCCTTCTCTGCTGTTCAGTTATATTTCCTCTCCTCAGACCTCAGCCTAAAATGCTTTTTTTTTTTTTTCTTTTTTCAATGTGTTTGAGAATTCTGGCCAGAAAACAGAATTCGGAGAAATGTTGTGACTTTAATCGCAGGGTCGTTTCGCTGAAACCCTGGCCAGACGCTGCCGTAACGCGAAGGGCCGTGACGAGACGACTCTTCCAGGCCTCCGAGCGTTACCGCAGGGTCCCTGCTCGGAAGCCACTTGCGCTGTCTGTATTTTGGGAAACAGCACCCTCTATTTGCAGCACTGTTTTATGAGATTTACTCTGCCGCTGCAGAAATTCGACCCTCTTACGAACAGGACTCCCAGACCTCCAGATGCCATCAGGAGACGGGAGTGTCCTAGTCACCTGCAGAAGCAGCTGGAGGAGAAGTGGGAAAAGACTATGCAAAACATGTATCCGCGGAGAAGAAAGATCCAGGCGCGCCAGGGAAACCACGGACAGAGCGAGCGTGCGCCGGCATCCCCTGACTCTCCTGACACGGGAATGACCTCGGCTCCCTCCTGCATCCCTGTCCCTCTCTGCAGCCCACAGCAAACGGCTAAAAAGCAGCCTGAGCTGGAAACTGCGAAAGATGGATGGAGGCCAGTGAAGGCTGGAAGAGCACTGGCATGGAAAGGCAGAGGGATGATGAGGAGAAGCAGGTCCTCTGCTAAACATCTCTAAATACGGTGGGTATTTCCCCCTTGGCAATGCCCTTCCTACCTCTACAGCAGCAGCTGGAGGACAGAGAGTCTTTTATTGTGTGTGACTGAATCCGGCTTTTGTGTCCACGCCATCCCTGCCACCCAAGAGGGATTTGCTGGTCACTCAGCATCAGATTTAAATACGGGCCAAAAAGACGGGGACGGCTGAAGACCAAAGGATTATCCAACGTTTGGCTCCCCCTTTTCGCAGCACAGACTCCGTCCTTCCTCCCCCAGAATATTGGCATGGAGACGTCCAGGGTCGCAGCCCCTGACCCACCCCAGGCTGACAGAGAGGCCCATGGCACCTCGTTTGGTCACATGGGGTCTGTATTGCATCACCGATCGCATCGCAAGGGCCATTGAAACGCCGTCAGAGTTTCGGCCTTTCTCCCTGTCCATAAGGCATTACCGGTTCTTTCAAATTCCTCGGTGCAGAGGAGAAGATCCACCTCCCAGCTTAAGCCGTGCAGATGCGACTGGACCACCACGGAGGAGCCTGCGACCACGTCAGACACCGGCTGCCCCTCCGGATCCCACACGTCACGAGGAAACTCCCACCCCTCCTGTTTTCTCTGGCAAGGGAATTCATTCTCTGAATTTCAGAACGCAGCCCCGTGCTTTAGGACCTGTTTATCACCGTTCAAGGACAAGGCGGCTTGTTTAGCCCGGTGTCCCTCTGGATTCCCACCGTAATTGTGCTGGATGTCAAATTTCAAAGTTGGGATGAAACTTTCCTGGACGGGGAGGGAAATCAGCAATGAGCTGCCTGGGAGCTTTGGAGAGGCAGGGAAAGGGCAGCCCTGGAGACGGGGGATGCATCTCGGTCCCTGCTCCCAGGGCAGCTCTCTCCCACGGCCGCGCCGTCGCTGTCCTCTCACACCGCCCCGTGCACCAACCCCTGTGAGATGCCGTCAACCTCTGTGCAACGCCGTCAACCCCTGCGAGATGCCGTCAACCTCTGTGCAACGCCGTCAACCCCTGCGAGATGCCCCCCCCACGGGAAGGGCAGCCCTGTCCTCCAGGCCTCAGCTCAGTGGGGGTCTTGCACCCTCTCGCTGGGGCATCTGGGACTTTTTAAACTGAATCCAGCGGGATTTGCACAAAACGTGCTGAGCTTTCCGGGGCGGTGCTGGGGCTGTCACTCCAGCAGCGCGTCCTTGCCCGAAGCTCCTCGCAGCCTGGCTACGCTCACAGCCTGCATCTAACGGGCCAGTTGGGTCGATCTTCTCTCGCTCTCATTCTCCTCTCCTCTTTTCTGAACACCTTTTATTACTGGCCCGCCAGTCCCTCTTCTTCCAGTGCCTCCAATCAATGCAATAAATTTCCTTTACCGACAATTTTATGCTGCCCCTAATAGTCTTTTTTAACATTTTAGTACTAGCTATGGCTGGCACGGAAAGTACTCCATCATCCCACTTAAAACTCCGTGTAAGCAGTGACAGTCAGTAAGCCAAGCCTCTCCGTACCTCTCTGGCACGAGGGGAACCTGCTGTGGTCTCTGGTCCGTTTTCGGGGAGTGGCAGCGGCAGAGGAGAGCCAGAGCCCGTCAGGAGGAGGTGCAGCTGGGCCGGAAGCGGTGACGGTGCCGGGTAGCGTGTGGAAGTCCATCAGCCCAGAAGCCTCTCGGGTTATAGCTCTCGTGCCGCGTGCAGCGCATGGTGCGCGGGTCTTGCAGTAGCAGCTTGGGCACTAGAATTAATGCGGTTTCGTTATACGCAAAAAGGGCCAGAGTGTGTTTTGCCGTGGCTCCAGCCGCCACGGATCTAGCAAACCCCATGGAATCGGCGCAATTCCCTCCTCTAAGAACCGGTGCAGGAGGAACCTCCGTTGCACGCACCAAAAGAGGAAGCAGAGCCGCGGCTTAAAATGAAACTTTATTGTCTTATACATCCATTATTCCATGTCTCTACAAACGGACACTTGCAGGGCGGCTGCTTTAGGCTGAGAGGGACCTTAGTGGCCCCAGGGACTAGATCGCCGGGCATGAAGGGAGACTAAGGCCCTTCGCTCGGACGTTGGCTCTGACACTGCCGGTTCCCACACCTGGAAAAGCCAGATGAATCCCATCTAGCTGTGCGGGGGCCAAAGTCACCTTTCTGCTTTTGATTATGGCAAGTTCTGTAGGAACACCATAAATTGCCACTCCTCCATTGACCTCCGCCTTGCATCGGTGAGGCTTCTCCCCCACACCTTCCTCTGGGACGGCTGTTTCCAAATTTAACCCCTTTGGGACTTAATAGCTCGTTCTACCTCCCAGCATTCTTGCTCTAAACTGTCTCTTTTTAGCCCTTTCCAGCAGTTTTTGCGCCCTGCGGCAATGACTCAGTGCGATTGCCCACTCTGGGGAAAACATCCCTTTTTGGAGGTCTGTGAGGTTGAGGGGCACTTACAGGAGAAAACGGGGAGACAAGAGCTGCCGCACAACTTTCCTGAGATCTTTCTGTGGGGTTTTGGGGGGTTTTTTGGTATGAAATCGTCACCATCGTGGTCTCTTTGTGAAAGCAGTGTAGTTGTCGCACGTCCTGGATATTGAACCCTAGAAGTTCTCCCGTTCTCCAAGCTATAGGTGGACTAGTAGATCAACGACTTTCACCCAGGATCTGTTTCTTTGTCAGCCGAAGGAGGGTCGAGAGGTGCAGAAGCTCTTGCCTCGGCATGACGCTGGATTTGCAGCACGAGAAGCTACACTGAAACGCTTCAGCCGAGGCTCACAGCGAGGCCCGCGAACCCGGGCGAGGGTTACGAAAGGCACAAGCGTCGTGTGCGTGACTCATTTGCCTGGAAGGCAAATAGCTGTTGTTTGGGAAGCAGTAAGGAAGCACCAAAGGAGAAGGAAAAGACGCTTAGCGAGAGCCGCTCCTGCAGCTGGAGCTAGAGCCTGGGCCAGCATTTGCGTTCCTGCTGGCAAAGCTTTTCCTCGGAGATTTCCAGAAGGCGTGAGGCCGAACGTGAAGGAGAAATGCATCTGCGCGGCGCACCCGAGGAAGGAGATAGCTCTGCTTCCCAGCACCAGCCCAGCCAGCAGCTTCGGGGTGATGGAGAAGGTGTAACTGATCTCCGAGAAGGACAGAGCACCCAGGAGAACATGCATGGGCACGCGGAGACTCCGCTCTGCCCTGATGACCACCATGATCACGGTGTTTCCAGCCAGGGACACCACGTGCATGAGGAGGAACAGCCCGAACAGCAGCAGCCGGAGCTCAGGGAAACGGGAAAATCCCACCAAAACGAACCCCGCCGGGACGGTTCGGTTCCCCCTCTGCATTTGGGCTCAGGCTGAAAAGAGCAAAACAGCGGCGTGCGAACGGCACCGTCAGGTCGGCTTTCGGCAGAGAAAACAGCTTCGGCATCACACGCAAATTCCTGCCGTTCGTCTCCCGCGGGAAATCGGGCAAAACCCGACGCGCACGTCTCATTTTTTTACTGCCGCAGCAATATCGCGTTTCGGCACCTCGCTGTCGCCCGGGAGCTGCAGCTGCTCCGGAGGCTTTAGGAGAGGCCCTGGGTGGTGACGCTCTTCTGGGCGAGGAGGGGATTCCTCTCCCCTGGTTCTGGCCGTGCCCCGCTCCCGGGTCTCCACCTGAGCTGGGTCTCTGCTCCTCGAGGGCAGCGGGCGTTTCTCCCGGCGGCTCCTCCGACCCCATCGCTCATCTCCCTGCGGAGGAGGTGACACGCTCCAGCAGCGCCTCTGCCCTTCGCCGGCACAGAGGGTCCCGCGGGACCTGCCGGGGGGGGGGTCTATGGGTGGGGGGTGCTGGGAGTTCGGGGAGATGCAGTTGGAGGGACCATCTGGGCGCTGTAGGAATCCTCCGCTGCGCTGCCTCACGCCGCTCTCCTCCGTGGACCACGCGTACGGGCTGGTCCGGACCTCGCTGCCAGCAAGGAGACTCCAACCCTGGCTGCTCTGGGACAAAGCTCAGCTCAGGAATCCCACCTTAAAAACAAAGCCAGGCTTCCCCAGGACCCCCCTGACCCACGGCGTTATCAACTTACCGGCTCTGCCCCAGAGCTGCAAAGACTTTGCGCCGCTGGACGTTTCAACGGCAGCCGTCAGCCCCGAGCCGGCACAATCCCCCCTCGGAGAAGAGGGAGCCGAAAGGGGAGGAAAATGCCCCAAACCTCCGCCGGGTCCTTCCGCTCTCCGGGCCGCAGCAGGGGAAGGCGGCGGTGCCGGAGCGGCGAGCGCTGGCTCTGCCGGGAGGGACGGTCCCACCACCGCCAGCCCCGGGATGGTCCCCTGCTCCCGGCCTCGCCGTCCCCAGCCCGCCCAGCGGCACGGCTGCTGCGGAAGGGCTTCAGTAGCCTCCAGCCCCCCCCGGGATGAGGGGGGAGGCACCGCAGTCCTGCCCCCAGCCCGTCCCCCCGCCCCAGGTGACACCAGGCTCGAAGGCGGCGTCCGTGGGGAGCTGCGGGACGAGGCTCCCTCCGGGAGGTCTCCGGAGGCCGGGCAGCCCGATGCCCCGTCGCACCCAGCCAAGGGCTCCTTGGGGGTCCCATGGGGCCTCTCTTCGGGCCTGAGACAGCGTGACATCATATTTTAATTCCATTTCTGAAAAACACAATAATAAACCCAAAATAACAAGGTTGGGGGTGGGGGGCTTTCTCGCAGCCTTTCGAGGGTCCTGCTCCGGGCAGCCCAGGACGTGGGGGGCAGGGAGATCTCGCCCCTTTGCCTTCCTCCTCCACGTGTGGGGCAGGATTGAGTCCACCCAACCCACGTGGACGTGTCTCTGCCTGAGCTCCCGGACTCCTCGGGTGGCCAGGAAGGAGTTTGGCCGTGGTTCCCGGGCACAATTCGTCCCCCAGACGTAGGTGCCCGCGTTCAGGGCGTGCCGGATCTCCTGCCGCGATCCGCCCGGCCCCGACGACCCCGAGAGCCCGGGGCACCAGCTCCAAAGCAGCTCGGTGCCCTCCAACCTCCGCTCAGAGGGGCTCATCCCCGAGGTCTCCAGGGTCGGGGTGACTATCTGGCCACGCTGGCTGGGGTGGCAGCCGGCTGCCTGGTGCTCTGCCAGGCGCAGGACATCCCCAGCGCTGGGCAAAGATGGTCGGAGGAGGAGAGCGCGACGTATCTCAGGACCTTCTCACCAAGGCCCAGCTTCCCCGGCTCGCCTGCCAAGGCCGGGCTCAGAGGGGGCTGCCTGGATGGAGGGAGGGATGTGGAGCCTCCTCGGAGACGGGTCCACGCCACCGCACACCCTCCACCTCCGTCTCCTCCAAGGAGAAGCCAAGAGCATCCCAGCAACCAGCTCACGCTCCCCGGCATCAGCCAGTCTGCAGAGCTCTGGGGACAGGGGACAAGAGCCCTTGGGAGAGCTGGTTGCTCCGAGCGACCTCCCCTGCCCACCTCCGCTCGGAGGAGGACAGCAGAGGTGCCTGGAGGGGCGTGAGGGCTCCTTGGAGGAGGAAGCTCTGCGGAAGCCAAGCCCATGGCCTGGAGGGTCCCGGGAGACCCTCGCACACCCCACGCAGCAGCAGCGAGGCAGCGTGTCGGCTCTGCCCGCAGCCAGGCCAAGTCGGGTCACGTTGGCGGTGGAGCCGAGCGCGTCACGGCCCCGGCCGAGGGCAGGTGTCCCCCCCGTCCCCCCACCTCCTTCCACAGCCTGGCGAAGCCTCTGCTGCGGCCTCCACTCCGGGCAGCCCAGGGCCACCCGCTCAGCGTAGGGGCCCGTGCTGCGGACCCCCACACCTCAGCCGATGGTCCTCAACCCCGCCATGCCCAAGGGCTGAGAGCTCGGGGGGGGCTCGCGGTGAGCTGGTGCCAGGCCCCCTCGTCTGCGGCCCAGGGGATGTTCTCGAGGGTGGAGAGCAGCGACCCAAAAGGCCGCGATCTGCTCAGCCAGGGGCTGCGTCACGTGGCGAGGTGGTGGAGCACGACGGGGTGGAAAGGAGCAATGAAGGGCAAGGCCACTGTTGCCAAAAAACCTGTTTTTTGCCCCAAAGAAAGGGCGAAAAGTGCCTGCTTGATCCGAGCTCTTGCTTAGGAGAAGGCCTTGTGTCTCGGGTTCAGCTCACACCCACCGCTGAGAGCTGCCAGGGCGCCTCAGGGAGGGCGAGTCCTAATTACGGCCCTTGCCACCAACTGACGACACCTTTCCCCGGGGAGGACCTTAACGAGCCGGCGCCGGAGTCTCCTGCAAGAGCTCAAAGCCGCTGCCACGCTGCCCACGGGGACGGGGGCTCTCGGCGAGGCCGGGGACGCCTCCAGCCCCCAGCGTGCAAGCCTGCTCCGTGCCCCGACGTCCTTCTGGGCCGCGTGGGTAGGACTCCCGGGTCACCTTCCCCGGCCCCACGGATCTCCTCCCCGCAGCCTTGTTCTTCGCGAGGGAGAGGAGGGAGAGGACCCGCAGCAGAGCCTGCGCTGGACCCCGGCGTCCCGGTGTGAGCCCACCCCGTGCCAAAGGACGAGGGTCTGAGGCTCCTCCACGCAAGACCCCCTGGTGCTGCTGCCTTTGGGGGGGAAAGGGACCATCCCAACGTGTCCCCACCAGCCCAGGCAACCAGGATCGGCGGTGGGAGCCCAGGAAAGGGCTTTGGAGGAGGGACACTAGCAGGTTCCCTCGGTCACGCCAGCTCCTCGCACCTCCGGTGAGCCGGGCGCTGCTTTTCCCTTGCCCAACGCTCAGAGAAAGCCCTTGGCTTCCATGGAAAACGGCAGCCAGACCCTGACCACGGACCTCATCTTCCTGGGCTTCTCCAGCCTGGCCGAGCTGCAGAAGCTGCTCTTTGTGGTCTTCCTGCTGCTCTACCTGCTCACGCTGAGCACCAACGCCACGATCGTGCCCGTCATCAGGCTCGAGCCGAGCCTGCACACACCCCTGTACTTCTTCCTCCGCGTCTCGTCACCCTGGGAGACCTGCTACACCTTCGTGGTCGTCCCCAAGATGCTGGCGGACTTGCTGGCGGGGAGGAAAGCCATCTCCTTCCTGGGCTGCGCCGTGCAGATGTACCTCTTCCAGCTCCTGGGGTGCTCCCACCCCTTGCTGCTGGCCGCCACGGGCTACGGCCGCTGCGTGGCCATCTGCCACCCCTTGCGCTACCGCGGCACCATGAGCCGTGACATCGAGCTTCCGCTCCCGGCGGCTTGCTGGTCGCCCAGGCCGTCGCCGCCGTGGTGTTCGTCTCGCCCTTCCCGGCCTCCGGGGAGCTCAACCACCTCTTCCGCGACGCCGCCCCGGTCCTCGGCGCGGCCTTCGCTCGCAGCGAGCTCAGCGAGGCCGTCGTCTTCGCGGTGGGCGTCTTCGGCCTCCTCATCCCGCTGGCGCTCACCCTCCTTTCCTGCCTCCTCATCCTCTCGGCCATCCCGCAGATGCCCTCGGCCACGGGCAGGCGCGAAGCCTTCTCCACCCGCAGCGCTCACCTCAGCCCCGTCCTCTACGGCCTCCGGAACAAGGACGTCAGAACGGCTCTTCCGAAAGCCCTGGGGAAAACCAGGCTTTCTCGGGAAGCTTCCCACTGAAGAGGGTTTCCTCCTCACGTAGTTCCAGCCAACGGCTTCCACCTCCGGGGAAACGTCACCCCTTTTCCATGCATCCCCTCGGAAACTCTCCGGCTTGACGCAACGGCTCACTGGGGCCAGCAAGGACTTGACATTAAAAACTCCACCAAGTCCTGGTGACGGTGGAGACGTGGTCCTCGATGAAAGGCACCTCCCTCCAGAAGGGCTCAGCAGCTTTGGAAACCCCCATGTTGCACCTTTCTATTTTGGGGCGAGGAAAGGCTCTTTTGGTGAAGTTTTTTTAACCCAACCCATTTAGTCAAGACGAAATTTAGATACTGAAACCATTTCGGGGTGAAACGCTTAGTTTTTAGAGAATGCAAACTCCGGCCCATGATGCTTTGGTGCATCGAGGTGCCCCGGAGCTCTGGCCATTGCCTGCGTGTTGTTCTACCCCATCCGCAGAGCCTGCGAAGCGACCGAGCGGCGTCAGGTCGCATCAGCTCGTCTTTGCCCCGGGCTAAGCGTGACCCAACCACGGACCCGAGTCCGGAGACAGCCGCAAAGTCCAGGTCCGCCGAGCGGTGAGACGGAGAAGGTGAGTCCAGACGGACCTCCAGAAGGTCTCCTCGGGCAGAGGACCTGCCGGGACGGGTCCGAGCGAAGGGCTGGGCTGAGCTCGCTTTCTCCAAGCCGGGGCCCGGAGCAGAGCGCGGGCAACGCCCAACGAGGACCAGCCAACGCGGATCTCCAGCAGCGTCCTCCAGCGCTGAATAAAGAATCGGGCTCCGTTTTCTGGGAGAAGTGGGAAGGTAGGAGACAGAGAAGGACAAACATCAGACGCTTATTTTTTCCCCCCTTGATTTCTAGGGTTTTCGCGATGTCTGAGGTCCTCCTCGGCGTCACACGTCACCTCGCGACGGCCCTGGCAGAGGCCGGGCGAGAAGATGCCCTCCAAAGCCCTCGCTGGACTTCTCCGAGCATCACGGAGACGCTTTGTGCGTCGCACGGGGCGAATCGGAGCCACCCGGGACCGAACCGGGGCGGAAACGGGGCGACGGAGGACGAAGCGTCGGGACAAAAAGGTCCAAGCGGGAGGAGACGGGTCGCACCGGGGTCCTGGACCCGGCCGGGAGCAGAACCTTCTCGTGCCGGCTGAGCCGAACGGCAGCGGCGCGTCTCCGCCGGGCGTCGGGGCGTTCCCGGAGCTCTTCTTGGACGTCCTCTGCCCTTAATAATTTGGGCTCTATTTCGTGTGTTTTGGTAAAGTATTATTTTGGTGCCACCTGCCCCGAAAGGGCCCTTTTGGGACCCCCCCTCCCCACCAAGGACTCGCCGTTCGTGTCCTTTTGGAGGCCTCGGTGGCCCCGTGATGCCCTCTGAGATCCTCCTGGGACCTTCTGGGGACCCCTGTGGTGTCATGCTCATGTCCCCGTGTCCCCTCCCATCCATGGTCCCTCATGTCCTGTGTCATCCTTGTGTCCCCATGTCCCCTCCTGTCCATGTTCCCCCGTGTCATTGTGTCCCCATGTCCCCCTCATGTCTCCTCCGTGTCCCATGTCATGCTCGTGTCCCCATGTCCCCCCATCCATGTCCCCTGTGTCCCCTGCCATCCATGTCCCTCCGTGTTCCATGTCCTGTGTCATGCTCATGTCCCCATGTTCCCATGTCCCTTCCCACCCACATCCCATATCCCATGTCCCCTCCATGTCCCATGTCATGTTCGTGTCCCCATGTCCTCTCCCATCCATGTCCCTCTGTCCCCGTGTCCCCTCCATGTCCTGTGTCATGCTCAAGTCCCCATGTCCCGTGTCCCTCCCATGTCCCCTTGTCCCCTCCCATCATGTCCCTCCGTGTCACCTCCGTGTGCATGTCACGCTCATGTCCCCATGTCCCCCTTGTGTCCCCATGTCCCCTCCATGTCACATTCATGTCCCCATGTCCCCCTTGTGTCCCCACGTCCCATCTCCCGTGTCACCCTCGTGCTCCGATGTCCCCTCCATGTCCCCCTGCATCCCCTTGTCCCCCCCTTGTCCCTCCGTGTCCCGTGTCACACGCATGTCCCACGTCACTCTCATGTCCCCATGTCCCATCTCCCATGTCACCGTCGTGCTCCCATGTCCCCTCCATGTCCCCCGTGTCCCCTTTTCCCCCATGTCCCCTTGTCCCCCCCTTGTCCCCCCCATGTCCCCCCATGTCCCCCCCATGTCCCCCCAAAGGCAGTGGCCGGTCCCAATTTCGCTCTATTTTATGTTAAAGTCACTTTACATGTAAAATACAAAAATACGCCCGGGGGGGGGACACCCCGAGCCCCCCCCCCCCCAGCTCCAAGGGACACAGCAGGGACAAGGCCAGCGCGGGGGGGACCCGGGGACCCCCAACCCCCCCCCCGAGGTAGTCAGTGTTGGGGGGGGGGGGAACAGGGCCGGACCCAGGTGTCCGGGGGGGGGTGACAGTGTGTGACAGGCTCAGATTGGCACCGGGGGGGGGGGAGGGGACACGATGGCACAGGGTGGCTCCAGTCCCCCCCCCCCCAAAAAAAAAGCCCTTTCGGGGGGGCCAAAGTGGGGGGGACCCTCACTGCTCACCCTGCTTGGGGGGGGGGCAGAATGGGGAGCACCCCAGGGTGGGGGGCACCCGGGGTGGGGGGCACCCAGGTCCTTGGGGGGGGTGAGGTCATGGGGGGGTGTCCTCAAGGTGGGGGGGGCAACCCAAGGTGGGGGCACCCAGGTCCTTGGGGAGGTCGCAGGTTATGGGGGGGGCACAGGGTGGGGGGCACCCAGGTCCTTGGGGGGGGGGAGGTCAGGTTATGGGGGGGCACCCAGATCTATGGGGGCAGTTTAGGTTATGGGGGGGGTCCCCAGAGTGGGGGGGGCACCCCAGAGTGGGGGGGGCACCCAGGTCTATCAGAGGGTGCCAGGTTATTGGGGGGGGGGTCCTGAAAGTGGGGGGGCTCCCAGGTCACAGGTGGGGGGGGTCCCAGATTATGGGGGGGTCCTATGTGGGGGGGGGGCCCAGGTTATGGGGGGGGCCCCCAGGGTGGGGGGGCCCCAAGCTCCATTGGGGGTCCCAGGCCTTGAGGGGGGGTCCCTGGCTATGGGGGGGGCACCCAGGTCCTTTGGGGGGGGGGCCCTAAGGGGTGGGGGGGTCCAGCTGTGCAGGGGGGGGCCCCAGGCCATGGTGGGGGGGATCCTCAATGCATGGGGGGGACCCAGATGTTGGGGGATCCCTAGTGGGGGGGGGTCCAGCATTTTGGGGGGGGTCCCTAATTCATGGGGGGGGATCCAGCTGTGGGGGGGATCCAGTGCAGGGGGGATCCAGATGTTGGGGGATCCCTAATGCAGTGGCGGGGGAGGGTCCAGCTTTTTGGGGGGGGGGGTCCCTGATCCACGGGGGAGATCCAGTTGTGGGGGGGTCCAGTGTGGGGGGATCCAGATGTTGGGGGATCCCCAGTGCAGCGGGGGGGGGGGTGTCCAGCATTTTGGGGGGGGGGGACCCGATCCATGGGGGATCCAGCTGTGGGGGGGATCCAGATGTTGAGGGCTCCAGTGCAGTGGGGGGGGGATCCAGCATTTTGGGGGGGGGGTCCCTAATCCATGGGGGGGATCCAGCTGTGGAAGGATCTAGTGCAAGGGGGATCCAGCTGTTGGGGGGTCCCCAAGGCAGTGGGAGGGTCCAGCTTTTTTTAGGGGGGGTCCCCGATCCATGGGGGGGATCCAGATGTTGGGGAACCAGTGCGGGGGGATCCAGATGTTGGGGGACCCCCACTGTGGCCTGGGGGGGGGGTCCAGCTATTTTGGGGGGGGTCCCCAATCCATGGAGTAGATCCCCGATCCATGGTGGGGTCCAGATGTTGGGGGGATCCAGATGTTGGGGGAGCCAATGCTGGCGGATCCAGATGTTGGGAGATCCAGCTGTTAAGTGATCCCCAGCACGGCGGGGGGGGGGGTGTCCAGGTTTTTGAGGGGGGGGGTCCCCGATCCATCTTGGGGGGGGGTCCAGCCGCTCGGGCCACCGCCGGCTCCGTGGCGAGGGGTCGCCGGGTCCCCCCCCCCCTTCCATCTGCGCCGCTGGGGGAGGTGACACCGGCGTCCCCAAGGCGGGGGGGGGGGCCTGGGGGGGGCCCCTAGCAGCGGCCCACCTTGGCGTCGCCGATGGCCCCCCAGACGTCGAAGACGAACTCGTCGGGGAAGGCGAAGTCGCCGAGCTGGGCGTCGAGGGCCTGGGCCAGCGCGTCGGGGTCGCGGGCGTCGCGGCCCAGCTCCACCATGGTGGCCGCTGCGGGGACACAGGGGACAGTTGGGGACACCTAGGGATGGCCAGCGCCAGGAGGTCCCAGCCCCACTTCCCCATGGTGGTGGCAGCAGGGGGACTGGGGACAGCTGGAGACAGCCAGCACCAGGAGGTCCCAGCCCAGCTCCACCATGGTGGCAGTGAGGACAGGGGACAATTGGGGACAGTTGGGGACAGCCAGCACCCTCCCCTCCCCCAGCCTGCCCTGGGAACCTTGTGGGGGGGGGGGAACAAGCAGGTGCACCCATGGGTGCGCGTGGGGTTCCCTGGTGCCCACGTGGGGGGCACAAGGCACCCAGCACCCATGGGTGGGGGGAGACACCACGGGGGGGTCCTAGGTGCCCACGTGGGGGTCACAAGGCACCCAGCACCCATGGGTGGGGGTGGACACCACGGGGGGGTCCCAGGTGCCCACGTGGGGGGGACAAGGCACCCAGCACCCATGGGTGGGGGTGGACACCACGGGGTGTTACCAGGCCCATGTGGGGGGGACAAGGCACCCAGCACCCATGGGTGGGGGGAGACACCATGGGGTGGTCTCAGGTGCCCACGGGAGGGGACACGGTGCCCAGCACCCATGGGTGGGGGTGGACACCATGGGGGGGTCCCAGGCCCACGTGGGGGTCACAAGGCACCCAGCACCCATGGGTGGTGGGAGACACCGCGGGCGGTTACCAGGTTCCCCCAGCGTACGGGGTGGGGACAAGGTGCACAGCACCCATGGGTGGGGGTGGACACCACGGGGGGTTCCCAGGCCCATGTGGGGGGGACAAGGCACCCAGCACCCATGGGTGGGGGGAGGCACTGTGGGGGGGTCTCAGGTGCCCACGTGGGGGGGCACACAGCACCCAGCACCCACGGGTGGGGGGAGGCACCGCGGGGGGGTCCCAGGTGCCCACGGCGGGAGGCACCCAGCACCCAGCACCCATGGGTGGGGGCTCACCCAGCTCGGTGTCGCGGATGCCCATGTAGCTCTCGAGCAGGTCGTCCACCTTGGCGATGGCCATCTCCTCGAAGGCCGAGGGCTGCGGGGGGGGGGGACACAAAACCGGGTGACCGGGGGGGGCCGTCACCACCCCACGCACCCCCCCTGCCGCGGGGGCACCCCAGGGTGCCGCCAGCACCCACCTGCTCCTCCAGGGTGGCGGGGCCGCGGGCCCGGAGGCGCAGGGTGCCCCGGCCCGAGCCCAGCTGGGTGCTGCCGCCTCGGCCCCCCGCCGCTCGCTGGCTGATCATGTCTGGGGGGGGGGGTCGGGGGGGGTCAGGGGGGGCCCCGCAGGGCACCCCGAGGTCCCCCCCAGGGTGGGGGGAGTCTAGGGACCCCCCCCCGGACCTTGGGGGTCCCTCTATGGTCGCTCTGAGGTGATGGTGGGGTCCCTGTTGGGCCCCCCCCTTGGGTTTGGGGGTCCCCTGTGGCCCCCCCTTGGGTTTGGGACCCCCCCATGTCCCCCCATTGGGTTTGGGACACCCCTGTGACCCCCCCCAGGGCAATGGGGTCCCTGTTGGGCCCCCCCTTGGGTTTGGGGGTCCCCTGTGTCCCCCCCTTGGGTTGGGGGACCACCCTGTGCCCCCACCTTGGGTTTAGGACCCCCCTGTGTCCCCCCACAGGGCAATGGGGTCCCTGTTGGGCCCCCCCTTGGGTTTGGGGACCCCCCTGTGTTCCCCCCCTTGGGTTTGGGGACCCCCATGTCCCCCCTTGGGTTTGGGACCCCCCCGTGTCCCCCCCTCGGGTTTGGGGACCCCCATGTCCCCCCCCCAAGGGCAATGAGGTCCTGTTGGGCGCCCCCTTGGGTTGGGGGACCCCTGTGTCCCCCCCTTGGGTTTGGGGAACCCCCATGTCCCCCCCTTGGGTCTGGGGGACCCCCCCATGTCCCCTCCTTGGGTTTGGGGACCCCCATGTCCCCCCCTTGGGTTTGGGACCCCCCCATGTCCCCCCCTCGGGTTTGGGGACCCCCATGTCCCCCCCCCAAGGGCAATGAGGTCCTGTTGGGACCCCCCTTGGGTTGGGGGACCCCTGTGTCCCCCCCTTGGGTTTGGGGAACCCCCATGTCCCCCCCTTGGGTCTGGGGGACCCCCCCATGTCCCCTCCTTGGGTTTGGGGACCCCCATGTCCCCCCCTTGGGTTTGGGACCCCCCTGTGTTCCCCCGCAGGGCTCTGGGGTCCCTGTTGGGTCCCCCCTTGGGTTTGGGACCCCCCCATGTCCCCCCCTTGGGTCTGAGGGACCCCCCCATGTCCCCTCCTTGGGTTTGGGGACCCCCATGTCCCCCCTTGGGTTTGGGACCCCCCCGTGTCCCCCCCTTGGGTTTGGGGACCCCCATGTCCCCCCCCCAAGGGCAATGAGGTCCCCTCCAGCCCCACCAGGACTCCCAGCAGCACCACAGAGTCCCGGACACCTGGGTCCCTCCCACCCACCCCCACGAGTGACAAGGGGACGGTGCCACCCCCGGGGTGTCCCCAGGGCCCCCCCAACCCCCCCCCCGCGCCGGGGGGGGCTCACCGAAGGCCTTGCGGGGCTCGGTGAGCTTGAGGGCGAAGGTGCGGCCCTTGGGCAGCTCCTTGAGCATCTTGGCCACCTCGTAGTGGCGGGCGCCCACCAGGCTCTGCCCGTTGATGGCCTCGATCATGTCGCCCACGCCGATGACGGCGATGCGGTCGATGACGCTGCCCTCCTTGATGCGCTGCCGGCGGGAGGGCCCAGGCGTCCGGGCGCTGCCGGATGTCCTCCCCGCCGCCCGCGGCCCGCCGCCGCCACCACCACGGGGTGCCCCGGGCTACCCGCCACCCCGCCCCGGGGACGCGGAGGTGGGGTGGGGGGACACGGAGATGGGGTGGGGGACACGGGGATGGAGAAGGACATGGAGATGGGGTGGGGGGACACGGAAATGGAGGAGGACATGGAGATGGGGTGGGAGGACATGGAGATGGAGGAGGACACGGAGATGGGGTGGGGGGACACAGAGATGGGGTGGGAGGACACGGGGATGGAGAAGGACATGGAGATGGGGTGGGGGGACACGGTGATGGGGTGGGGACATGGAGATGGAGGAGGACATAGAGATGGGGTGGGGGGACATGGAGATGGGGTGGGAGGACATGGAGATGGAGGAGGACACGGAGATGGGGTGGGGGGAACACAGAGATGGGGTGGGAGGACACGGGGATGGAGAAGGACATGGAGATGGGGTGGGGGGACATGGAGATGGAGAAGGACACGGAGATGGGGTGGGGGGACATGGAGATGGAGAAGGACACGGAGATGGAGAAGGACACGGAGATGGGATGGGGGGACATGGAAATGGGGTGGGAGGAGATGGAGATGGGGTGGGGACACGGAAATGGAGGAGGACATGGAGATGGGGTGGGAGGACATGGAGATGGGGTGGGGGGACCCGGGGATGGGGTGGGGACATGGAGATGGAGAAGGACACGGAGATGGGGTGGGGGGACACGGTGATGGGGTGGGGACATGGAGATGGAGGAAGACATGGAGATGGGGTGGGGGGACATGGAGATGAAGAAGGACACAGAGATGGGATGGGTGGACGTGGACAGGGAGGAGGACATGGAGATGGGATGGGGGACATGGAGATGAAGGTCATGGAGGTGGGGTGGGGGGACACGGGGATGGGGTGGGGACATGGAGATGGAGAAGGACATGGAGATGGGGTGGGGGGACATGGAGATGGGGTGGGGACATAGAGATGGAGAAGGACATGGAGATGGGGTGGGGGGACAGGGAGATGGAGAAGGACGTGAAGATGAGGTGGGGGGACACGGAGATGGAGAAGGACAGGGAGATGGGGTGGGAGGACATGGAGATGCAGGAGGACATGGAGATGGGGTGGGAGGACATGGAGATGGAGAAGGACGTGGAGATGGGGTGGGAGGACATGGAGATGGAGAAGGACACAGAGATGGAGAAGAACACGGAGATGGGGTGGGGGGGACATGGAAAAGGGGTGGGAAAACGGACATGGAGAAAGAGATGGGGATAGGGGGACATGGAGATGGGGTGAGGGGACATGGAGATGGAGAAGGACATGGAGATGGGATGGTAGGACAAGGAGATGGGGGAGGACATAGAGATGGACGTGGACATGGAAGAGGACACAGAAAGGGGATGGGGGACAGAGAGATGGAGAAGATCATGAAGATGGGGTGGGGAAACAGAAATGGAGAATGACATGGAGATGGGGGGGGACATGCAGATGAGGTGGGGAGACATGGAGATGAAGAAGGACATGGAGATGGGGTGAGGGGACACAGAGATGGAGAAGAACATGGAAATGGGATGGGGGGACGTGGACATGGAGGAGGACACGGAGATGGAGAAGGCCATGGAGATGGGGTGGGGAAACGGAGATGGGGTGGGGGGACACGGAGAGGGGGTGGGGACACGGAGATGGAGATGGAGAAGGACATGGAGATGGGATGGGGGGACACAGAGATGGAGAAGGACACAGAGATGGGATGGGGGGAGATGGAGAAGGACATGGAGATGAAGAAAGACATGGAGCTGGGATGGGGGGGCATGGAGATGGAGGAGGACACGGAGATGGGATGGGGGGACGTGGAGACGGGATGGGGGGACGTGGAGACGGGATGGGGGGACACGGAGACTCGGGGGAGGGGGACAGGAGCGGGCCCAGCGCCCCGGCAGGATGCGGCCAGGCCGGCAGCTCGTTAGCGGGAATTAGCCGGATGCCGGAGGGGATTGGGGCCGCTCCGCCCCCGGCGCCGCGCTCCCCCCGCGTCCCCAAGCCAAGTCCGAGCTGTCCCCAGGTCTGCCTGGTGGCTTGGGGACAGGCTGGGGTGGCCCCGTGGGCCCCCGGGATGATCTGGGATGTCCCCAGGTCCCCCCAACCCATCGAGAGCCCTTTGGGGACCAGAGTGTCCCCATGTCCCCCCAGGATGGTCTGGGACATCTCCAGATCCCCCCGACCCCCACGGTGGCTTGGGGACAGTCCAGGGTGTCTCCAGGTCCCCCCAGGATGGCCCAGGACATCCCTGGGTCCTCTCAATCCCCATGGTGGCTTGGGGACAGTCTGGGATGTCTCCATGTCCCCCCGGGATGGCCCGAGATGTCCCCAGGTCCCCTAACCCCCACGGTGGCTTGGGGAGAGTCTGGGATGTCTCCATGTCCCCCCGGGATGGTCTGAGATGTCCCCAGGTCCCCTAACCCCCACGGTGGCTTGGGGACAGTCTGGGATGTCTCCATGTCCCCCCGGGATGGCCTGAGATGTCCCCAGGTCCCCTAACCCCCACGGTGGCTTGGGGACAGTCTGGGATGTCTCCACGTCCCCCTGAGATGGTCTGGGACGTTCTCAGGTTCTCCCAGCCCCACGGTGGCTTGGGGACAGTCTGGGATGTCCCTGTGTCCTCCTGTCCCTGAGCCCAAGGTGGCTCAGGGGCCGTTGGAGGTGTCCCCACGCGTCTCCAAGCAGGACGGTCCCCCCTCCAGGACGGTCAAGGCCATCCCCCCGCCCCAGGGCGTTATGGGACACTCGGGGCTGCCCCGGGGGGTGACGCGTGGGACAGTTGTCCCCGCACCTTGATGAAGGCGTAGCCGGCGCCGTTGTCAGTGATGGTGAGGCCCAGGGCCTCCTCGGACTTGAAGACCTCGACCTCCTTGCGCTGGCCCTTGGTGTGGGCGAAGATGAAGTCCTCCAGGCCGATCTGGCCGCCCAGGAGCTTCTCCATGTCCACCTTGTGCGTGTTGAGGGTGCAGAACATCACCTGGACGGGGCGGGGGCGTCAGCGGGGCGGGGGCGCCCGGACCCCCGCCCTGGGGACAGCTGGGACCTCCCAGGACACACGGGACCCCCGCCCCGGGGACACGTGGGACCTCCTTCTTGGGGACACCCAACCCCAAGGACACGTGGGATCTCCTAGGACACATGGGACCCCCGCCCTGGGGACAGCTGGGACCTCCCAGGACACACGGGACCCCCGCCCCGGGGACACGTGGGACCTCCTTCTTGGGGACACCCAACCCCAAGGACACGTGGGATCTCCTAGGACACATGGGACCTCCTCCCTGGGGACACATGGGACCCCCTTCCTGAGGTCACCCAGCCCTGGGGACACATGGGACCTCCCAGGACACATGGGACCCCCTCCCTGGGGACACATGGGACCCCCTACCTGGGGACACCCAACCTTGGGGACACACAGGACCCCCTTCCTGAGACCACCCAGCCCCAGGGACACGTGGGACCTCCCAGGACACACGGGACCTCCTCCCTGGGGACACATGGGATCTCCTTCTTGGGGACACCCAACCCGGGGACACGTGGGACCTCCTAGGACACCCAGGACCCCCTCCCTGGGGACACATGGGACCCCTTTCTTGGGGCCACCCAGCCCCAGGGACACGTGGGACCTCCCAGGACACACGGGACCCCCTCCCTGGGGACACATGGGACCTCCTTCTTGGGGACACCCAACCCTGGGGACACGTGGGACCTCCCAGGACACACGGGACCTCCTCCCTGGGGACACATGGGACCTCCTTCTTGGGGACACCCAACCCCAGGGACACGTGGGACCTCCCAGGACACACGGGACCTCCTCCCTGGGGACACATGGGACCTCCTTCTTGGGGACACCCAACCCTGGGGACACATGGGACCCCCTGGAAACATGGGACCTCCACCCCGGGGACACATGGGACCCCTTTCTGGGGGCCACCCAACCCCAGTGACACATGGGACCTCCCAGGACACCCAGGACCTCCTCCCTGGGGACACATGGCACCTCCTCCCTGGGGACACCCAACCCTGGGGACTCATGGGACCCCCTTCCTGGGGACACCCACCCTGGGGCCCCCTGGGCCCCTGCTGGGGACACCTGGGCCCCCTTTCCCAAGGACGCCCTCCCTGGGGACACGCGGGCCCCACCCTGCACCCTTGGGTGCCCTCCCCCCGCTCCTCCCCCTGCTCCGCCCCCTCGTCCTCGTCCTGCTCGGAGGGTCCCACCGCCCCCCACCCGTGTCCCCAGCGGCCACCAGCCCCCGCCGGGGCTCCCCCCCCAGCACCCAGGGGTGCCCCAGCACCCACTGCCCTGCCCCCCACACGCCCCCCAGCACCCAGGGGTGCCACTGTCCCCAACTGTCCTGACCCCTCAGCCCCCCCAGCACCCAGGGGTGCCCCAGCACCCACTGCCCTGCCACCCACCCACCCCCCAGCACCCAGGGGTGCCCCGTCCCATGCTGCTCTCCCCCCCCACCCCCCCAGCACCCATGGATGCCCCATCTTGCGCTCTCCTGACCCCCCAGCCCCCCCCAGCACCCATGGGTGCCCCATCCCTGGCTGTTCTCCCCCCTGAGCCCCCCGCAGCACCCAGGGGTGCCCCTCGCTCGGCTGTTCTCCCCCCCAGCACCCAGGGGTGCCCCATCTCGCACTCTCCTGACTCCCCAGCCCCCCCCAGCACCCAGGGGTGCCCCCTCCCACACTCTTCTCCCCCCCCAGCTCCCCCCAGCACCCATGGGTGCCCCATCCCATGCTGCTCTCCCCCCCCACCCCCCCCAGCACCCAGGGGTGCCCCATCTCACACTCTCCTGACTCCCCAGCCCCCCCCAGCACCTCGGGGTGCCCCGTCCCCAACTGTTCTCCCCCCTCAGCCCCCCCCAGCACCCAGGGGTGCCCCATCCCCCAACATCCTGACCCCCCCACCCCCCAGCACCCCGGGGTGCCCCGTCCCTGGCTGTTCTCCCCCCCCAGCACCTCGGGGTGCCCCGTCCCTGGCTGTTCTCCCTCCTCAGCCCCCCCCCAGCACCCAGGGGTGCCCCGTCCCATGCTGTCCTGACCCATGAGCCCCCCCCCAGCACCCAGGGGTGCCCCATCCCGCACTGTTCTCCCCCCCAGCACCCCAGGGGTGCCCTGTCCCTGGCTGTTCTCCCCCTGAGCCCCCCCAGCACCCAGGGGTGCCCCATCCCACACTGCTCTCCCCCCAGCACCCAGGGGTGCCCCATCTCGCACTCTCCTGACCCCCAGCCCCCCCAGCACCCATGGGTGCCCCATCCCATGCTGTTCTCCCCCCCCAGCACCCAGGGGTGCCCCATCCCGCACTGTTCTCCCCCCCCCAGCACCTCGGGGTGCCCCGTCCCTGGCTGCTCTCCCCCCCCAGCACCTCGGGGTGCCCCATCCCCGGCTGTTCTCCCCCCCCACCCCACCCCCAGCACCCAGGGGTGCCCCATCCCATGCTGTTCTCCCCCCCAGCACCCAGGGGTGCCCCGTCCCCGGCTGTTCTCCCCCCCAGCACCCATGGGTGCCCCATCCCGCACTGTTCTCCCCCCCCAGCACCCAGGGGTGCCCCATCCCGCACTGTTCTCCCCCCCAGCACCCCAGGGATGCCCCGTCCCCGGCTGTTCTCCCCCCCCAGCACCCAGGGGTGCCCCATCCCCGGCTGTTCTCCCCCCTGAGCCCCCCCCAGCACCCCGGGGTGCCTCGTCCCATGCTGTTCTCCCCCCCCAGCACCCAGGGGTGCCCCATCCCATGCTGCTCTCCCCCCCAGCACCCAGGGGTGCCCCGTCCCCGGCTGTTCTCCCCCCCCAGCACCCATGGGTGCCCCATCCCGCACTGTTCTCCCCCCCCAGCACCTCGGGGTGCCCCATCCCCGACTGTTCTCCCCCCCCACCCCCCTCAGCACCCATGGGTGCCCCATCCCACACTGTTCTCCCCCCAGCACCCATGGGTGCCCCATCCCGCACTGTTCTCCCCCCCCAGCACCCCAGGGGTGCCCCGTCCCCGACTGTTCTCCCCCCCCCACCCCCCCCCCCGGCAGCACCCATGGGTGCCCCGGCCCGCGGGCGCCCACCTCGCCGGGGGGGATGCGGAAGGCCTCGGCGATGCGCCCGTAGAGCTCGCGCACGTTGCCGAAGCCCTCGACGCGGCCCGTGGGGCTGCCGTGCGCCAGCTGCGCGTGGAAGGCCAGGCGGGGCCGCAGGGCCGGGGGGGGCGGCCCCCCCCCCGCCGGGCCCCCCCCCGCCGCCCCCCCCGCCGCCCCCCGGGGGGGGCTCCGCCGCCGCCGCCCCCCCCCCCCCGCCGCCGCCGCCCCCTCCTCGTTCTCCACCAGCGGCGGCGGCTTCTTGCGGCGGCCCAGGCCCAGCGGCATGGGGGGGGCGCGGGGGGGGGCGCGGGGGGGGCGGCGAGAGGCG
The DNA here is from genome assembly GCF_036370855.1 of Dromaius novaehollandiae. NCBI lineage: Eukaryota > Metazoa > Chordata > Aves > Casuariiformes > Dromaiidae > Dromaius > Dromaius novaehollandiae. Next base: position 2,358,885 of record NW_026991505.1, read on the forward strand.
GCGGAGCCCTGTTGGGGGGGGCGGAGGGGGAAAGTGAGGTGGGGGGGCGCGGGGGGGCCCTGTGGGAGGGGGAAACTGAGGCACGGGGGGGGCCCGGGGGAAGGGGAGACTGGGGGGGGTCGTGGGGGGGGCACAAGGGGGGGCGGAGGGGGAAACTGAGGCACGGGGGGGGCCCGGGGGAAGGGGAGACTGGGGGGGGCGCGGGGGGGGGCGCGGGGGGGGCGGCGAGAGGCGGCGGAGCCCTGTGGGGGGGGGGGGCGGAGGGGGAAAGTGAGGTGGGGGGCACGGGGGGGCCCTTGGTGCCCTGTGGGAGGGGGAAACTGAGGCACGGGGGGGCCCGGGGGAAGGGGAGACTGGGGGGGGTCGTGGGGGGGGCACAAGGGGGGGCGGGGGGGGAAACTGAGGCACGGGGGGGGCCCGGGGGGGCCCTTGGTGCCCTGTGGGAGGGGGGAACTGAGGCACGGGGGGGTCCCAAGGGGGGGGGCACTGCTGGGGGGGGCCCCGGGGAAGGGGAAACTGAGGTGGGGGGGCACGGGGGGGGTGGGGAAGGGGAAACTGAGGCACAGGGGGGGCCCGGGGGAAGGGGAGACTGGGGGGGGTCGCGGGGGGGGCACAAGGGGGGGCGGAGGGGGAAACTGAGGCACGGGGGGGCACGGGGGGGCCCTTG
>NW_026991506.1:7500-10000 GCF_036370855.1 Dromaius novaehollandiae
GCAATTCACATTAATTCTCGCAGCTAGCTGCGTTCTTCATCGACGCACGAGCCGAGTGATCCACCGCTAAGAGTTGTCTCGGTTTCGGTCCCCGCCGCGCGCGCGGGGGGACCGGGCAGCTTTCGCAGCCCCTGGGGGGCCCCCCCTCCTCCGCCCCCTCCTCCTCCGCCCCACCGCCCTTCCTCACGCCGACGCCGGCTGCTGAGCAAGGGACGGCAGAGACGGAAGGAGAGAGAGAGCGAGAGAAAGAGAGGGGCTTGCCTCACTGACCGTACAAGCACAGAGAAAGGGGGGGGGGGGGAAACGAAGGGCAAACCCGAACGAGAAGGGCGGGGAGCCCTCGCTCCCGACCTGGGGACAAACCCTGTCTCGCTTCGAGTCCGGCCCAGGCGCCCGGCTCGGTCTGGCCCGGCAGGGAGCGGCGGGCCGGCCACACCGCCTGCCTCGGGATGTTGGGGGGGGTCCGTCCCCGCAGACCACCCCCCCCCCGCCCCAGGCGTCAGAGCCCGGCCGCCACCGGGAGCGGCGTCGCCCCGCCGCCCGCGCGCCTGCGGCCCGCCGGCCCCGCGCTTCCCAGCTCCTCGCTCGCCTCGCCGGCCCTCCGGCTCGACCGCCGCCGCCGCCGCCGCCGCGGCGCCCACACCCCCGCGCGCCCGCACACACCGCCTCGCGGGTGACGCCACGCGCTCGCCCGTCCCCTCCGCGGACAGACGCCCGGCGGCGGGCAGGCGGGCAAGGCGGCACGGACGGGGACGGCGCCCGCTCTCCCCGTCTCCACGCGGAGAGCGGGGCGGGCCGCCCCCGCCGCCGCCCCACCACCGCCCCCCCGCTGCCTGGCGGAGCCGGGCGGGGCAGAGCGAGGCGGGCGCCCCGGACGGCAGAGTGCCGGGGCGGGCGCGTAGGGTAGGGCGCCGCCGACGGCGGCCACGGCGGAAGACCCAGAAGCACCGGCCAGGGAGAAGGAGGAGACGCGCGGAGGCTCGGCGCCCGCACCACCCGCGGTGGGGGCTCGCCCTCCCGGCGGCGAGCACGCGCTCGCGCCCGGCTCGCAACGCTCGAGGCAGGCCGGCAACTAGGCCGACCGCGCGGCGTCTCTCCGCCGAGACCAGACCGCGGAGAGAGGGGGCAGGGTAACCCCTCTCCGTCCCGGCTGCCCGCGGGGCGAGCGCGGGGCGCGCCGGCTGGCATGGGGGGGCGCGGCGCCCGCGCGCGCCGACCCCCCGGCCCTCCGGCAGCACGCCCGGCCGCCTCCGCGAGTCGCATCGGGCCGCCCGAGTCTTTAAACCTCCGCCCGGCTCTCCAACCGAGAACCCTCGGGCCCGGAGCCCGGGGCCCATGGCCATCCCTGCCCGGGGCGGCTGCCGGCGGCCGCGGTGGCCGGAGGCCCTCTCCCCTCTCTCGCTCGCTCCCTCCCTCCCCGCCCCCCCCACCCCCACCGCGGGGGAGGAAGGACCGGGGTGGGGGGAAGCCGAGGCGGGGGGGGGAAGGCACGGCCGGTGCGGCGCGCACGGTGCGGCACCCGGGAGGAGCACGCTGGCACACGGGACCACACGGGTGGGTCACCGAGGGGGGGGCAGGAGAAGCGCGGGCGCTAGGTACCTGGCCCTGGGGTGAGGGAAACGACCTGAAATCCCCGCGGGGGTGCCTCCCCCGCCGCCGCCCGCCACCGGGCCGCCGCCGCCTCGCGGCGACGGCGGCAGCCTCGGCAGCGGCGACGAGACGGGACGCGGAGGGGGAACCCGGCACCCGCCAGCCGGCCCCCGCGCCCCTCGGCGGAGCGTCCGCCCGCGGGGTGCGCCCGACACCCGCCGCCACGACCTCGTCCTCCTCCCAGGGCCCGGGGTTTCCCTCAGTAACCCGGCGCCGGGTGGCAGCTGCACCCGGGAGGAGAGCCGTGGCTCGGGCCGCCCACTCGGGCACGAACCGTCGCCTCGCTTGGCCTCAACGCGACGCCCCCCGCTCGGGGGCCCGGCGCCCGCCCCGCGCGCCATCCCGGAACGCCTGCCCCCGCAGGTCTCTGCGGACGGGCTGCTCCGCCGCAGCCCGCCGCGGGTCCGCCCCCCACAGCTTAGGGGTGGGGACCCGTGGGACCCGTCCCAACCCGGAGGGCCGTCTCCCTCGCCTCCGCGCCCGCCGCTTCCTCTCCCGCGGGCGCCGGGGAGTAGCCAAGCCCCGCCGCCCCTCACACGCACTGCCGCCCGCTCCCGCCGGGCCCTCCCCTGGGCCGGACCCCCCCCCCCTTCCCCTTCCCCCCCAGCGGCAGCGGAGCGCCGTGGGGTGGGGGGGCGGGGGGGGGCGGGCCGCGGCTCCCGGAGACGGGCACCGGCAGCGGAGCGGGCACCAGCAGAGGCGAGAGGGGAGAGACGGGGGGAGGCGGTCCCCCACCGGCAGCGGTGGAATCGGCAGCGGGCTCTCGGCGAGCGAGCGCGGCCTCGGGAGGGCCGTGCACCCGCCGGCGGGCCGAGCCCCGTGCTCGGCCCCGCGGCGCAGAGTGCGGGAC
>NW_026991506.1:22500-25000 GCF_036370855.1 Dromaius novaehollandiae
CCACGGCGCGGGTGACGATTGACCGTCAAGCGACGCTCAGACAGGCGTAGCCCCGGGAGGAACCCGGGGCCGCAAGTGCGTTCGAAGTGTCGATGATCAATGTGTCCTGCAATTCACATTAATTCTCGCAGCTAGCTGCGTTCTTCATCGACGCACGAGCCGAGTGATCCACCGCTAAGAGTTGTCTCGGTTTCGGTCCCCGCCGCGCGCGCGGGGGACCGGGCAGCTTTCGCAGCCCCTGGGGGGCCCCCCCTCCTCCGCCCCCTCCTCCTCCGCCCCACCGCCCTTCCTCACGCCGACGCCGGCTGCTGAGCAAGGGACGGCAGAGACGGAAGGAGAGAGAGAGCGAGAGAAAGAGAGGGGCTTGCCTCACTGACCGTACAAGCACAGAGAAAGGGGGGGGGGGGGAAACGAAGGGCAAACCCGAACGAGAAGGGCGGGGAGCCCTCGCTCCCGACCTGGGGACAAACCCTGTCTCGCTTCGAGTCCGGCCCAGGCGCCCGGCTCGGTCTGGCCCGGCAGGGAGCGGCGGGCCGGCCACACCGCCTGCCTCGGGATGTTGGGGGGGTCCGTCCCCGCAGACCACCCCCCCCCCGCCCCAGGCGTCAGAGCCCGGCCGCCACCGGGAGCGGCGTCGCCCCGCCGCCCGCGCGCCTGCGGCCCGCCGGCCCCGCGCTTCCCAGCTCCTCGCTCGCCTCGCCGGCCCTCCGGCTCGACCGCCGCCGCCGCCGCCGCCGCGGCGCCCACACCCCCGCGCGCCCGCACACACCGCCTCGCGGGTGACGCCACGCGCTCGCCCGTCCCCTCCGCGGACAGACGCCCGGCGGCGGGCAGGCGGGCAAGGCGGCACGGACGGGGACGGCGCCCGCTCTCCCCGTCTCCACGCGGAGAGCGGGGCGGGCCGCCCCCGCCGCCGCCCCACCACCGCCCCCCCGCTGCCTGGCGGAGCCGGGCGGGGCAGAGCGAGGCGGGCGCCCCGGACGGCAGAGTGCCGGGGCGGGCGCGTAGGGTAGGGCGCCGCCGACGGCGGCCACGGCGGAAGACCCAGAAGCACCGGCCAGGGAGAAGGAGGAGACGCGCGGAGGCTCGGCGCCCGCACCACCCGCGGTGGGGGCTCGCCCTCCCGGCGGCGAGCACGCGCTCGCGCCCGGCTCGCAACGCTCGAGGCAGGCCGGCAACTAGGCCGACCGCGCGGCGTCTCTCCGCCGAGACCAGACCGCGGAGAGAGGGGGCAGGGTAACCCCTCTCCGTCCCGGCTGCCCGCGGGCGAGCGCGGGCGCGCCGGCTGGCATGGGGGGCGCGGCGCCCGCGCGCGCCGACCCCCCGGCCCTCCGGCAGCACGCCCGGCCGCCTCCGCGAGTCGCATCGGCCGCCCGAGTCTTTAAACCTCCGCCCGCTCTCCAACCGAGAACCCTCGGGCCCGGAGCCCGGGGCCCATGGCCATCCCTGCCCGGGGCGGCTGCCGGCGGCCGCGGTGGCCGGAGGCCCTCTCCCTCTCTCGCTCGCTCCCTCCCTCCCCGCCCCCCCACCCCCACCGCGGGGAGGAAGGACCGGGGTGGGGGGAAGCCGAGGCGGGGGGGGGAAGGCACGGCCGGTGCGGCGCGCACGGTGCGGCACCCGGGAGGAGCACGCTGGCACACGGGACCACACGGGTGGGTCACCGAGGGGGGGGCAGGAGAAGCGCGGGCGCTAGGTACCTGGCCCTGGGGTGAGGGAAACGACCTGAAATCCCGCGGGGGTGCCTCCCCCGCCGCCGCCCGCCACCGGGCCGCCGCCGCCTCGCGGCGACGGCGGCAGCCTCGGCAGCGGCGACGAGACGGGACGCGGAGGGGGAACCCGGCACCCGCCAGCCGGCCCCCGCGCCCCTCGGCGGAGCGTCCGCCCGCGGGGTGCGCCCGACACCCGCCGCCACGACCTCGTCCTCCTCCCAGGGCCCGGGTTTCCCTCAGTAACCCGGCGCCGGGTGGCAGCTGCACCCGGGAGGAGAGCCGTGGCTCGGGCCGCCCACTCGGGCACGAACCGTCGCCTCGCTTGGCCTCAACGCGACGCCCCCCGCTCGGGGGCCCGGCGCCCGCCCCGCGCGCCATCCCGGAACGCCTGCCCCCGCAGGTCTCTGCGGACGGGCTGCTCCGCCGCAGCCCGCCGCGGGTCCGCCCCCCACAGCTTAGGGGTGGGGACCCGTGGGACCCGTCCCAACCCGGAGGGCCGTCTCCCTCGCCTCCGCGCCCGCCGCTTCCTCTCCCGCGGGCGCCGGGGAGTAGCCAAGCCCCGCCGCCCCTCACACGCACTGCCGCCCGCTCCCGCCGGGCCCTCCCCTGGGCCGGACCCCCCCCCCTTCCCCTTCCCCCCAGCGGCAGCGGAGCGCCGTGGGTGGGGGGGCGGGGGGGGCGGGCCGCGGCTCCCGGAGACGGGCACCGGCAGCGGAGCGGGCACCAGCAGAGGCGAGAGGGGAGAGACGGGGGGAGGCGGTCCCCCACCGGCAGCGGTGGAATCGGCAGCG
>NW_026991507.1:0-67041 GCF_036370855.1 Dromaius novaehollandiae
TGGTGTCCCGTCCCCCCCCCCGGGCCCCCTGCACCCCCACACACACCCCCAAACCCCCCTGTACCCCCCAAACCCCCCCGCTGCTCATCCCGCTGCATCGCCCCGGCCGCATGCACAGCCCCGGGCTGCCCCCCCCCCCAAAGCAGCACCCATGGGTGGCCCCCCCGAGCCGGGGGGGGGTCCCGTGCCCCCCCAGACCCCCTGCACCCCCCCTGCACCCCCCCCTGCACCCCCCCACTGCTGCATCCCACTGCATCGCCCCAGCCGCACGCACAGCCCCGGGCTCTCCCCCCCAAAGCAGCACCCATGGGTGCCCCCCGGAGCCGGTGGGGGTCCCGTGCCCCCCCCAGACCCCCTGCACCCCCACACACACCCCCACCCCCCTGTACCCCCTCAACCCCCCCCGCTGCTGCATCCCGCTGCATCGCCCCGGCCGCACGCGCAGCCCCGGGCTGCCCCCCCCCCCCACCAAAGCAGCACCCATGGGTGCCCCCCCCGGGCCCCCACCTTGCCGGGGGCGCTGGCGTAGGTGTGCAGCATGTTCTCGGCGCCCTGCTTCACCTTGAGCTCGATGTGCAGCTGCCGCTCGAGGCCGGCGACGCGGCTGCGCTGGGCGGCTGCCCGGCCCGGGCTGCCCGGCGCCTCGGGTGCCTCTGCGGGGGGGGGGACACGGGGGGGGGGACACGGGACACGGTCACCTCCCGCACGGTGGCCCGGTGGCACCTGCATCCTCCTTCCGCATCGCTTCTGCCACCCGCCATGGCCCTGCTGCCCGATGGCCCCGTGTCCCTGCACCCCCGTGTCCCCCCCCCGCCCCGATGTCCCCATGCCCCGACGTCCCCATGTCCCTGCACCCCCGTGTCCCACACCCTGATGTCCCCATGTCCCTGCACCCCCAGGTCCCTGTGTCCCAATGTCCCCATGCCCCGATGTCCCCATGTCCCTGCACCCCCAGGTCCCTGTGTCCCAATGTCCCCATGCCCCGCTGTCCCCATGTCCCTGCTCCCTGATGTCCCCATGTCCCTGCACCCCCAGGTCCCTGTGTCCCAATGTCCCCATGCCCCGACGTCCCCATGTCCCTGCTCCCTGATGTCCCCATGTCCCTGCACCCCCAGGTCCCTGTGTCCCAATGTCCCCATGCCCCGACGTCCCCATGTCCCTGCTCCCTGATGTCCCCATGTCCCTGCACCCCCAGGTCCCTGTGTCCCAATGTCCCCATGTCCCGCTGTCCCCATGTCCCTGCTCCCTGATGTCCCCATGTCCCTGCACCCCCAGGTCCCTGTGTCCCAATGTCCCCATGCCCCGAGGTCCCCATGTCCCTGCTCCCTGATGTCCCCCTGTCCCTGCACCCCCAGGTCCCTGTGTCCCAATGTCCCCATGTCCCGCTGTCCCCATGTCCCTGCTCCCTGATGGCCCCATGTCCCTGCACCCCCAGGTCCCTGTGTCCCAATGTCCCCATGCCCCGATGTCCCCATGTCCCTGCTCCCTGATGTCCCCATGTCCCTGCACCCCCAGGTCCCTGTGTCCCAATGTCCCCATGCCCCGACGTCCCCATGTCCCTGCTCCCTGATGTCCCCATGTCCCTGCACCCCCAGGTCCCTGTGTCCCAATGTCCCCATGCCCCGATGTCCCCATGTCCCTGCTCCCTGATGTCCCCATGTCCCTGCACCCCCAGGTCCCTGTGTCCCAATGTCCCCATGCCCCGAGGTCCCCATGTCCCTGCTCCCTGATGTCCCCGTCCCTGAATCCCAATGTCCCCACGCTTCTGCACCCCAACATCCCCGTGTCCCTACACCCCAATGTCCCCATGTCCCCGCACCCTGATGTCCCCATAGCCCTGCACCCCCTGCACCCTGATGCCCATGTCCCTGCACCCCGATGTCCCCATGTCCCCGCAACTTGATGTCCCCATAGCCCTGCACCCCCTGCACCCTGATGCCTGTGTCCCTGCGCCCTGATGTCCCCATGTCCCTGCACCATGATGTCCCCGCATCCCTGCGCCCTGATGTCCCCATATCCCTGCTCCCCGATGTCCCTGCACCCCACACCCCGTGTCTCCATGTCCCTGCACCACGATGTCCCCGTGTCCCTGCACCCTGATGTCCCCATGTCCCCAATGTCCCCACGTCCCCGTGCACCAGGGTGGGGGGTGGCACCCAGGCGGGTGTCGAGGCGCTGCAGGCTGCGGTGGGGGAACCGCGGCAGCGCCCACGTCCCCCGTCCCCACGTCCCCATGTCCCATGTCCCCATGTCCCCACGTCCCATGTCCCCAATGTCCCCCCGATGTCCCCACGCACCGTGGCCGGGACCCAGGCGGGCGTCGAGGCGCTGCAGCCGCTGCTGCAGGTGCTGCAGGAGGCCCAAGGCAGCACCCACGTCCCCCGTCCCCGCGTCCCCGCGTCCCCACGTCCCATGTCCCCGATGTCCCCGCGTCCCCATGTCCCATGTCCCCAATGTCCCCCCGATGTCCCCACGCACCGTGGCCGGGACCCAGGCGGGCGTCGAGGCGCTGCAGCCGCTGCTGCAGGTGCTGCAGGAGGCCCAAGGCAGCACCCACGTCCCCCGTCCCCGCGTCCCCAATGTCCCCATGTCCCCAATGTCCCCAATGTCCCCCCGATGTCCCCACGCACCGTGGCCAGGACCCAGGCGGGCGTCGAGGCGCTGCAGCCGCTGCTGCAGGTGCTGCAGGAGGCCCGCGGCAGCACCCACGTCCCCCGTCCCCGCGTCCCCGCGTCCCCACGTCCCATGTCCCCGATGTCCCCATGTCCCCGTGTCCCCACGCACCGTGGCCGGGACCCAGGCGGGCGTCGAGGCGCTGCAGCCGTTGCTGCAGGTGCTGCAGGAGGCCCGCGGCAGCACCCACGTCCCCGCGTCCCCGCGTCCCACGTCCCCAATGTCCCCCGTGTCCCCCCGATGTCCCCACGCACCGTGGCCGGGACCCAGGCGGGCGTCGAGGCGCTGCAGCCGCTGCTGCAGGTGCTGCAGGAGGCCCAAGGCAGCACCCACGTCCCCCGTCCCCGCGTCCCCACGTCCCATGTCCCCGATGTCCCCATGTCCCCGATGTCCCCAATGTCCCCGTGTCCCCACGCACCGTGGCCGGGACCCAGGCGGGCGTCGAGGCGCTGCAGCCGTTGCTGCAGGTGCTGCAGGAGGCCCACGGCAGCGCCCACGTCCCCCGTCCCCGCGTCCCCATGTCCCTGTGTCCCATGTCCCCGATGTCCCCATGTCCCCATGTCCCCACGCACCGTGGCCGGGACCCAGGCGGGCGTCGAGGCGCTGCAGGCGCTGCTGCAGGTGCTGCAGGAGGCCCGTGGCAGCGCCCACGTCCCCCGTCCCCGCGTCCCCAATGTCCCCACGTCCCATGTCCCCGATGTCCCCAATGTCCCCCCGATGTCCCCACGCACCGTGGCCGGGGGTGGGACCCAGGCGGGCGTCGAGGCACTGCAGCCGCTGCTGCAGGTGCTGCAGGAGGCCCAAGGCAGCACCCACGTCCCCCGTCCCCGCGTCCCCGCGTCCCCACGTCCCATGTCCCCGATGTCCCCCCGATGTCCCCACGCACCGTGGCCGGCGGTGGCTCCCAGGCGGGCGTCGAGGCGCTGCAGCCGCTGCTGCAGGTGCTGCAGGAGGCCCACGGCAGTGCCCACGTCCCCTGTCCCCGCGTCCCCGCGTCCCCACGTCCCATGTCCCCGATGTCCCCCCGATGTCCCCACGCACCGTGGCCGGCGGTGGCTCCCAGGCGGGCGTCGAGGCGCTGCAGGCGCTGCTGCAGGTGCTGCAGGAGGCCCAAGGCAGCACCCACGTCCCCCGTCCCCGCGTCCCCGCGTCCCCACGTCCCATGTCCCCGATGTCCCCCCGATGTCCCCACGCACCGTGGCCGGCGGTGGCTCCCAGGCGGGCGTCGAGGCGCTGCAGCCGTTGCTGCAGGTGCTGCAGGAGGCCCAAGGCAGCGCCCACGTCCCCCGTCCCCGCGTCCCCGCGTCCCCACGTCCCATGTCCCCGATGTCCCCCCGATGTCCCCACGCACCGTGGCCGGCGGTGGGACCCAGGCGGGCGTCGAGGCGCTGCAGGCGCTGCTGCAGGTGCTGCAGGAGGCCCACGGCAGCGCCCACGTCCCCCGTCCCCGTGTCCCCATGTCCCCACGTCCCATGTCCCCGATGTCCCCATGTCCCCGTGTCCCCACGCACCGGGGCCGGGGGTGGGACCCAGGCGGGCGTCGAGGCGCTGCAGGCGTTGCTGCAGGTGCTGCAGGCTGCGGCGGGAGGCCCGCAGCAGCCCCTCGGCGGCGGCCAGGCTCCGGGGGTGGCGGGTGACGCGCCGCAGCCGCTCGGCCCCCTCGGCCAGCGCCAGCTCCCGCCGCAGCTCCCGCCGCAGCCGCTCCCGCTCCGCCGCCGCCGCCGCCTCCTCCATGGCCTCGGGGTCCTCGGGGTCCTCGGCGGCGGTGGCGGCGGTGGCATCGTCCCCCGGGCCCTCGGGGAGCCCCGCGCTACCCTGCGTCCCCGCGGCACGGGTCAGCGCATGGGGACGCATGGGACACGGGGACACGAGGGACATGGGAGGACACGGGGGGACACGGGGGGACATGGGGGACACAGGGACACGAGGGACGTGGGAGGACACAGGGGACACAGGGACGCAAGTGATGGGGGACACGTGGGGACACAAGGGGGACAGGGGGACATTGGGGGCACAGGGACATGAGGGACATGGGAGGACATGGGGGACACAAGCGGACACAGGAGGACATAGGCGGACACAGGGACACGAGGGACATGGGAGGACAGGAGGGGACACAGGAGGACATGGGACACAGGGAGACGAGGGACGTGGGAGGACACGGGGGACATGGGAGACACAGGGACACGAGGGACATGGAAGGACATGGGGGACACAAGGGGACACAGGTGATGGGGGACACGTGGGGACACAAGGGGGACATGGGACACAGGAGGACATGAGGGGACACAGGAAGACATGGGACACAGGGACACGAGGGACATGCGACAACATGGGGGACACAAAGGGACACAGGTGATGGGGGACGTGTGGGGACACAAGGGACACGGGAGCACATAAGGGGACACAAGGGGACACAGGTGATGGGGACACGTGGGGACACAAAGGGGACATGGGGGACACAGGGACACGAGGGACACGGGGGGACACAGGGGACACAAGGGGACGCAGGTGATGAGGCACACATGGGGACACAAGGGGACACAGGAGGACATGGGGGGCACAGGGACACAGGGGGACATGGGGGGACACGGGGAGCACGGGGGGACACGGGCGATGGGGGACGCGTGGGGACGCGTGGGGACGGGGACCCAGTGGCACACAGGGCCACGCCTGGGCGCGGTGGCGGGGGGGGGGGACAAGGGACACGAGCACCGGGGGACACGTGGACGTGGCGGGACGTGGCCGGGACAACGGGGCGCTGGGACAGGGGACACGGGGGGGCGTGGGGGACACGGGGGGGGGGACACAAGGACACGGACCGCGCCGGCACCGGGGACACGCTTGGGTGGGGGGGGGGGGGGCAGTGACACCGGGCCCAAACACCCCCCCGGACGCCTGGGCCCCTTTTCACGCCCTGGGGGGCTGGGGGCTGGGCCGGGACCCCCCCCATGTGTCCCCCCCCCCGTGTCCCCCCCCCCCGGCGGTACCTGGGGGCCGCGCGCGGGGCCGGGCAGGGCCATGGCGGCGGCTCCTTCCTGCCGCTCGCGCCCCAAACGGCCCCCAAACCACTTCCCCTTCCCGCCCCGCCCCCGCCGCGGCCCTGCCCCCCCCCCGGGGCCCCCCCCGCTGCCCCCCCGCCGCCCCCCCGCCCACCCAGGGGCACCGCCGGGCCCCCACGAGCCCCGCGCGGCTCCTGTCTCCCCGCGCTGCCCACTCGCTCGCGCGCTCGACGCGGCACCCGGCTGCCGGGCCCAGGCGGGGGCCCAGGCGTCCGGGCACCGAACCCCACCCCCCCCAAACCCCAGTGCAGGGGCCCAGGCGTCCGGGTGCTGCAGCCCCAGGGTGGTCGGAGGGCCCAGGAGTCCGGGAATTCCACCCCCCCCCCCAAAACCCCAGCGCAGGGGCCCAGGCGTCCGGGCACTGCACCCCCCCCAGGGTGATCTAGGGGGCCCAGGCGTCCGGGCACTGCCCCCCCCCCCAGGGTGGGCAGAGGGGCCCAGGCGTCCGGGCTCACCCCTCCCCCCACCAGGGCAAGCGCAGGGGCTCAGGGTGGCCCCGGACGCCTGGGCCCCGGCGGTGGGGGGGAGGGCGGAAGCGGGGGCAGGGCGGAGCCCGGACGCCGGGGTCCCTCCGCTCGCACGAGGCCTCGCACGCGCGCGTGCCGCGGCCCCGCCCGGACGCCTGGGCCCCCCGGACCCCCGCAGGGCCCAGGCGTCCGGGTGTGGGGGGGTCTCCGGGGGGGGGCCCAGGCGTCCGGGGGGGCCCTGCCCCCCCCCCGGGCCGCCCGGGTTCCTCTTCCTCGCCGCCGCCCCTCCCCCGCACTTCCCCTTCCTCGGGGGGGGGAGGGGCCGCGCCGGACGCCTGGGCCCCAGGGCGGCGGCGCACGCGCGGGGGAGCACAGCGCGGGGCCGGGAGCGCACGCCTCGCACGCGCGTGTGCGTGGCCTCGTGTTGCACGTCATGTCCTCGCACGGGCGTGTGCACCCCCCTCGTGCGCCACGTCACGCCCTCGTGCACACGCGTGCACATGCCTCGTGCTGCATCTCACACCCTCGTGCACGCGTGTGCACGTCCCTCGTGCCACACCTCGCACCCTCGTGCACACGTGTGCACGCCCTCGTGCACCTCACACCCTCGTGCACGCGTGTGCACGCCCCTCGTGCCCCACCTTGCACTCCCGTGCACACGTGTGCATGCCCCTTGTGCCCCGCCTCCACGCACGCGCGTGTGCAGGCCCCTCGTGCACCTCACACCCTCGTGCACACGTGTGCACACCCCTCGTGCCGTGCCTCCGTGCACGCGCGTGTGCAGGCCCCTCGTGCACCTCACACCCTCGTGCACACGTGTGCACGCCCCTCGTGCCGCGCCTCCACGCACGCGCGTGTGCAGGCCCCTCGTGCACCTCACACCCTCGTGCACGTGCGTGCACACCCCTGTGCCCCGCCTCAATGCACGCGCGTGTGCACGCCCCTCGTGCACCTCGCACCCTCGTGCACACGTGTGCACGCCCCTCGTGCCCCGCCTCCACGCACGCGCGTGTGCAGGCCCCTCGTGCACCTCACACCCTCGTGCACACGTGTGCACGCCCCTCGTGGCCCGCCTCCACGCACGGGCGTGTGCACGCCCCTCGTGCACCTCACACCCTCGTGCACACGTGTGCATGCCCCCGATGCCCCACGTATGTGCACGCGCGTGTGCAGGCCCCTCGTGCACCTCACACCCTCGTGCAGGCGCGTGCACACCCCTGTGCCACACCCCCAGCCCGGTGCACACGCGCGTGCACCCCCTTCCCCCCCCCCCCCACGGTGCCCCACGGCGCGGGACCTGCAGGGCCGCGGGGCTGGGGGGGGGGGCCGGTCCCGGGGGGGGTCCCTGGGGGGGTCCCGGTGCCGGGGATGGGGGTCCCGGGGGGGGTCCCGGGGGGGGTCCCTGGGGGGGTCCCGGTGCCGGGGATGGGGGTCCCGGGGGGGTCCCGGGGGGGGGTCCCTGGGGGTCCCGGTGCCGGGGATGGGGGTCCCTGGGAGTCCCGGTGCCGGGGATGGGGGTCCCGGGGGGGTCCCGGGGGGGGTCCCTGGGGGTCCCGGTGCCGGGGATGGGGTCCCGGGGGGGTCCCGGGGGGGGGTCCCGTGGGGGGGTCCCGGCGGGCCCTACCTGCAGCGCGTCGCTGGCCATGTCCGCGCCGCCGCCGCCCCTCCCGCTCCCGCCGCCCCTCCTGGCCACGCCCCCTCCTGGCCACGCCCCTCCTGGCCACGCCCCTCCTGGCCACGCCCCCTCCTGGCCACGCCCCCCGCCTCTGCTGCCGCCGCCACCGCCCTGCGCGCGCGCGCTGCCGTCACGTGGCCCCGCCGGGCGCGGTTGGGGGGCGGGGCCAGGAGGGGGGCGGAGCCACGGCGGGGGCGGGGCCGCGGCGGCCTCCCCGAGGGCGGGGGGAAGACGGAGGCCCCCCCCCCCCAGGGGGCCCCTATGGACCCCCTGACACCCCCCCCGGGACCCCTATGGGCCCCCCCACAGCCCCCCTGGGCCCCCCCATGGCCCCCCTGGGCCCCCCCATAGACCTCCAGGACCCCCCCGGACCCTCCTGGGACCCCCATCACCTCTATAGGGCCCCTATAGCCCCCCCTCTGGCCCTATAGGCCCCCATAGGCCCCCCCCAGCCCCTATGGGCCCCCTATAGCCCCCCCTCAGCCCCTATAGGCTCCCCATAGCCCCCCTTAGCCCCTATGGGCCCCCCCATGGACCTCCAGGACCCCCCCGGACCCTCCTGGGACCCCCATCACCCCATAGGCCCCCTATAGCCCCCCCTCAGCCCCTATAGGCCCCCCATAGCCCCCCCTCAGCCCCTATAGGCCCCCCATAGCCCCCCCCAGCCCCTATGGGCCCCCTATAGCCCCCCCTCAGCCCCTATAGGCCCCCCATAGCCCCCCCCAGCCCCTATGGGCCCCCTATAGTCCCCCCTCAGCCCCTATAGGCTCCCCATAGCCCCCCCCAGCCCCTATGGGCCCCCTATAGCCCCCCTCAGCCTCTATAGGCACCCATAGGCCCCCCCAGCCCCTATAGGCCCCCCATAGCCCCCCCCAGCCCCTATGGGCCCCCCCATGGACCTCCAGGACCCCCCCGGACCCTCCTGGGACCCCCATCACCCCATAGGCCCCCTATAGCCCCCCCTCAGCCCCTATAGGCCCCCCATAGCCCCCCCCAGCCCCTATGGGCCCCCTATAGCCCCCCCTCAGCCCCTATAGGCTCCCCATAGCCCCCCCCAGCCCCTATGGGCCCCCTATAGCCCCCCTCAGCCCCTATAGGCCCCCATAGGCCCCCCCAGCCCCTATAGGCCCCCTATAGCCCCCCCCAGCCCCTATGGGCCCCCCCAAAACGGGGGGGGGGCTGAGCCCGTTCCCCCCCCCCTTTAGCCCAGGCAAATCCTGGCCCGAATTGAGGCAAATCCCTGCGATTTAGGTCAAGAGCCGCCGCCGCCCCCCCCCCATGCGACGCCTCGTCCCCCCCCCCCGGGATTAACCCCGCGGCCGTAGCAGCTGGTGTGCGAGGGCCCTTGCACACGCGTGTGAGCGTCCGGGGGGGCGGCAGGGTCCTCGCACACGCGTGTGAGCGTTCGTGCAAGGGCTGATCCCCGGCAGCATGAAGGAAACTGGGAGCGCTGGGGATACTGGGAGCGCTGGGAGGGCCCGGGGGGGGGGCACTGGGGGCACTCGAGGGGAACTGGGAGACACTGGGGACACTGGGGACACTGGGAAGGCGCAGGGGGGCACTGGGAGCACTGGAGGGGCACTGGGAAGGGAACTGGGAGCACTGGGGGCACTGGGAGGGTGTGGGGGACACAAGTGGGGACACTGGGAGCAGTGGGAGCACTGGGGGACACTGGGAGCACTGGGGGGGCACTGGGAGCACTGGGGGGGGCACTGGGAATGGAACTGGGAGCACTGGGGGCACTGGGAGGACACAGGGGGCACTGGGAGCACTGGAGGGGGCACTGGGAGGGGAACTGGGAGCACTGGGGAGGCACTGGGTGTACTGGGGACACTGGGAGGGTGCAGAGGGACACAAGTGGGGATATTGGGAGCATTGGGAAGGGAACTGGGAGCACTGGGGACACTGGGAGGCTGCAGGGGGGCACTGGGAGCACTGGGGATACTGGGAAGTTGCAGGGGGGCACTGGGAGCACTGGGGACACTGGGAGGATGCAGGGGGCACAGGGAGCACTGGGAAGGGAACTGGGAGCACTGGGGGCACTGGGAGGACACAGAGGGGCACTGGGAGCACTGGAGGGGGCACTGGGAAGGGAACTGGGAGCACTGGGGGACACTGGGAAGGTGCAGGGGGGCACTGGGAGTACTGGGAGGGGCACTGGGAAGGGAACTGGGAGCACTGGGGGACACTGGGAAGGTGCAGGGGGGCACTGGGAGTACTGGGAGGGGCACTGGGAAGGGAACTGGGAGCACTGGGGACACTGGGAGGGCACAGGGGAGACAAGTGGGGACACTGGGAGCAGTGGGAGCACTGGGGAAGTCACTGGGAGCACTGGGGACACTGGGAGGGCGTGGGGGACACACGTGGGGACACTGGGAGCAGTGGGAGCACTGGGGGACACTGGGAGGACGCAGGGGGGCACTGGGAGCACTGGAGGGGCACTGGGAAGGGAACTGGGAGCACTGGGAGACACTGGGAAGCCACAAGCGCCCCCCCCCGCACACCCGGGTCCTTGTGAAAACGTGAAAACACCTTTAATAATTACCCGCCCCCCCACGCCGCCCCCCCGGGGGGGGCACCCAGAGGAGCCCCCAGGCTGGGGGGGCACCCATGGGTGCCGGGGGGGGGCGGAGGGTGCTGTACCGCAGCCGAAGCAGGAAAGTGCTGGCGTGAGCCTGGGGGGGGGCAGCCCCCCCCGCGTCCTCGTGCGAGGGGTCTTGCACGGCCCCGCCTCGCACGGCTACATGCCCGACTCCTGCCGGGGCACCTGGGGGGGGGCAGGGGGTCAGCGGGGGGGGGGACACACCCACACCCCCCCCCCGCGCGGCGGCGGGGCCCAGGCGTCCGGGGGGCCCAGGCGTCCGGCGCTCACCCGCGAGCTGAAGGTGCTGCCGGAGCTGCTGAACTCGGCGTAGCGCTTGGCCCCGGGGCACAGCCAGGCCCGGTAAGCGTCCCGCACCTGCGCCCGGCACCGCACGCCTCGCACCAGCGCCTCGCACGAGGGCCGCGCACGAGGGGCACGCGCGCACGAGGACCCCGGTGCACGAGGACCCCAGTGCACGAGGAGCCCCAGTGCATGAGGACCCCGGTGCACGAGGGCCCCCGGTGCACGAGGATCCCAGTGCACGAGGGCCCCAGTGCACGAGGACCCCGGTGCACAAGGATCCCAGCGCACGAGGAGCCCATTGCACAAGGGCCCCGGTGCACAAGGACCCCCAATGCGCAAGGACCCCCCGATACACACAGACACCCTGATGCATGAGGATCCCGTTGCACAAGCACCCCTGTTGCACGAGGACCCCCCCCCGCTACACAGGGACACCCTGATGCACAAGGACCCCATTGCACGAGGACCCCTGTTGCACGAGGACCCCCCCCAAATACACAGGGACACCCTGATGCATGAGGACCCCGTTGCACAAGCACCCCTGTTGCACGAGGACCCCCCGATGCACAGGGACACCCTGATGCACAAGGACCCCATTGCACAAGCACCCCTGTTGCACAAGCACCCCCGATGCACAAGGACCCCCCCGCTACACAGGGACACCCTGATGCACAAGGACCCTATTGCACAAGCACCCCCGATGCACGAGGACCCCCCCCAATACACAGGGATACCCTGATGCACAAGGACCCCATTGCACAAGGACCCCTGTTGCACAAGCATCCCCGATGCACGAGGACCCCCCCGCTACACAGGGACACCCTGATGCACAAGGACCCCATTGCACAAGCACCCCTGTTGCACAAGCACCCCTGTTGCACGAGGACCCCCAATGCACGAGGACCCCCAATACAAAAGGACACCCTGATGCACGAGGACCCGATTGCACAAGGCCCCCCCATGCACGAGGACCCCATTGCACAAGGCCCCCCCCATGCACAAGGACCCCCTTGCTCGAGCACCCCTGTTGCACAAGGACCCCCCGTTGCACGAGGACCCCGTTGCACAAGGACCCCCCAATGCACAAGGCCTCCCCCCGCTACACAGGGACACTCTGATGCACAAGGACCCCGTTGCACAAGCACCCCTGTTGCACAAGCACCCCCCGATGCACAAGCACCCCCCCAATATGCAGGGACACCCTGATGCACAAGGACCCCCTTGCTCGAGCACCCCATTGCACAAGAACCCCCAATGCACGAGGACCCTGTTGCACAAGGCCCCCCCCGTTGCACGAGGCCCCCGTCGCACGAGGCCCCCGTCGCCCGGGGGGGGGGGCACACGCACCTGGGGGTGCGCCAGGCAGTGCAGCGCGAGGATGAAGAGGCCCTGGGCGCAGTTGAGGAGGCTGAAGAGGTAGGAGAGGGGCAGGGAGCGGGGCCCCAGCTGCAGCAGCCCCAGCGCCCACGTGGTGCCCAGCAGGCAGAGCTGCGCCACCGCCGTCACCGTCAGCACCCTGCCGCGCACGGGGGGGGGGGGGGACACGCTCGCACGAGGGCCGCGCACGAGGGGCCACGCACACCCGTGCACGCCCGCACCGCCCCGGCGACGCCAGGCCTCGCGCTGCCCGCCCGCCCCCCGCACGAGGGAGCTCTTGCACGAGGGAGCTCTTGCACGAGAGAGCTCCTTGCACGAGGGAGCTCCTTGCACGAGGGCACTCCTTGCACGAGGGAGCCCCTTGCACAAGGGAGCCCTTGCACGAGGGAGCTCTTGCACGACGGAGCCCGTACATGAGGGAGCTCCTTGCACAAGGGAGCCCTTGCACGAGGGAGCCCTTTGCACGAGGGAGCTCTTGCACGAGGGAGCTCCTCGCACGAGGGAGCCCTTGCACGAGGGAGCTCCTCGCACGAGGGAGCTCCTCGCACGAGGGAGCCCTTGCACGAGGGAGCCCCTTGCACGAGGGAGCCCTTACATGAGGGCGCTCCTTGCACAAGCAGTCTCCTTGCACAAGGGTCCTCCTTGCACAGGGGACCTCCTTGCACGAGGGAGCTCCTCGCACGAGGGAGCCCTTGCACGAGGGAGCCCTTACCTGAGGGAGCTCCTTGCACGAGAGAGCTCCTTGCACGAGGGATCCCTTGTACGAGGGAGCCCTTACATGAGGGAGCTCCTTGCACGAGGGAGCCCTTGCACGAGGGAGCCCCTTGCACAAGCAGTCTCCTTGCACAAGGGTCCTCCTTGCACGGGGGACCTCCTTGCACAAGGGAGCTCCTCGCACGAGGGAGCCCTTGCACGAGGGAGCTCCTTGCACGAGGGAGCCCTTACATGAGGGAGCTCCTTGCACGAGGGAGCTCTTGCACGAGGGAGCCCGTACATGAGGGAGCTCCTTGCACGAGGGAGCCCTTGCACGAGGGAGCTCTTGCATGAGGGAGCCCGTACATGAGGGAGCTCCTTGCACGAGGGACCCCTCGCATGAGGGAGCCCCTTGCACAAGCAGTCTCCTTGCACAAGGGTCCTCCTTGCACAGGGGACCTCCTTGCACGAGGGAGCTCCTCACACAAGGGACCTCTTCACACGAGGGATCTCCTTGCACGAGGGAGCCCCTTGCACAAGGGAGCCCTTGCATGAGGGAGCTCCTTGCACGAGGGAGCTCTTGCACGAGGGACCCCCTCGCATGAGGGAGCTCCTTGCACGAGGGAGCTCTTGCACGAGGGACCCCCTCGCATGAGGGAGCTCCTTGCACGAGGGAGCTCTTGCACGAGGGACCCCCTCGCATGAGGGAGCTCCTTGCACGAGGGAGCCCTTGCACAAGGGAGCTCCTTGCACAAGCAGTCTCCTTGCACAAGGGTCCTCCTTGCACGAGGGTCCTCACATGAGGGACCTCCTCGCACGAGGGAGCTCCTCACACGAGGGAGCTCCTTGCACGAGGGAGCCCTTGCATGAGGGACCCCTCACATGAGGGAGCCCCTTGCACGAGGGAGCCCTTGCACGAGGGAGCCCTTTGCACAAGCAGTCTCCTTGCACAAGGGTCCTCCTCGCACGGGGGGCCTCCTTGCATGAGGGAGCTCCTTGCACAAGGGAGCCCCTTGCACGAGGGAGCTCCTTGCACATGGGCTCTCCTTGCACGAGGAGCCTTCTCACCTGGGGAACCTCCCCCTCACCCAAGGGATTTGCACGAGGACCCTCTCGCTCACGCCAAGGCCTTGCACAAGAAGCCCCCCCCACCTGCCCCCCCGGGCCCCCCCAGGCCCCCGCTGCCCTCATGCACCCTCGTGAGCCCTCGTGCACCCTCGTGCGCCCTCGTGCATCCTCGTGCGCCCTCGTGCCCACCTCATGCGCCGCAGGTGCCCCATGTCGGGGTTGACGTCACTGAACTTCTGCACCAGCTTCCAGATGGTGATGACGAAGATGACGGCGTTGACCTGCACGGGGTGACACTGGGTGACACCGGGGACACGGGGGGGGACACCAGGGACACGGGGGGGGACACACAAGGACACACGGGGGCTGACTGACACCGGGGCCGCGGGGACACAAGGGGACCTGGGGGGACACGGGGAAGGACACAGGGGACACAGGGGACACAGGGGACACTGGGGACACTGGGGGGACACTGGGGACACTGGGGGGGGACACGGGGGGGGGACAGGGGCTCACCGCGATGATGACGCAGACGGGCGCCTGGAAGCTCCAGCGGAAGCCACGGTCCAGCGAGAGCCAGCAGCTGGGGACGGCACCGGGGACGCTGGGGACACTGGGGACACTGGGGACGCCGGGGGCGGGGCCGCGCCGGGGGGCACTGGGGGAACTGGGAGCACTGGAGAGGGCCGGGCTGGGGGCACTGGGGGGGGCCTGGGCGGTGGGGGCAGCGCAGGTGCGATGCCTGCCAAGGGGGTCCCGCGCGTGCGAGGGGGCTCTTGCACGAGGGGCTCTTGCACAAGAGGCTCTTGCACAAGAGGGCTCTTGCACGAGGGGGGTCACAGGGGAGGAGGATCTCGCACGAGGGGCTCTCGCACGCGGGGGGGGTCTTGCACGAGGGGCTCTTGCACGAGGGAGCTCTTGCACGAGGGAGCTCTTAACACGAGGGAGGCCCCGGGGAGGGATTTCTTGCACGAGGGGCTCTTGCACGAGTGGCTTTTGCACGAGGGGGCTCTTGCACAAGGGAGACCCAGGGGAAGGTGCTCTCACACGAGGGACTCTTGCACACAGGGGCTCTCACACGAGGGGGCTCTCGCACAAGGGGGCTCTTGCACGAGGGGCTCTTGCACGCAGGGGCTCTCACACATGGGGCTTTCGCACGAGGGGGTTCTCACATGAGGGGCTCTTGCACGAGGGAGGTCTCGCACGAGGGAAGCCACAGGGGAGGCAGCTCTCACACGCGGGGGCTCTTGCACAAGGAGGTTCTTGCATGAGGGGCTCTTACATGAGGGGCTCTTGCATGAGGGACTCTTGCACGAGGGGCTCTGGCACATGGGGCTCTTGCACGTGGGGGCTCTCACACACGGGGTTCTCGCACGAGGGACTTGCACGAGAGGGTCTCGCACGCGGGGCTCGGGCACACGGGGCTCTTGCACGAGGGGCTCTCGCACACGGGGGTCTTGCACGAGGGGGCTCACACACGGGGCTCTTGCACGAGGGGGCTCTCACACGCAGGGCTCTTGCACGTGGGGCTCCCGCACGTGGGGCTCCCGCACGAGGGGAACTCGCACGCGGGGCTCTCGCACAAGGAAGACCACAGGGGAGGGAGTTCTCGCACGAGGGGAACTCACACGTGGGGGGGTCTCGCACAAGGGGCTCTCGCACACGGGGCTCTTGCACAAGGGTCTCTCGCACGAGAGGGATCTTGCACGAGGGGCTCTTGCACACACAGGCTCTTGCACGAGGGGCTCGCGCATGCAGGGCTCTTGCACGCAGGGCTCTTGCACAAGGGGGCTCTCACACGCAGAGGCTCTCGCACGAGGGACTCTTGCACGAGGGGGCTCTCACACGCAGGGGCTCTTGCACAAGGAGGCTCTTGCATGAGGGTCTCTCGCACGAGGGGCTCTCGCACATGGGGGCTCTCACACAAGGGGCTCTCACACGCAGAGGCTCTCGCACGAGGGGCTCTCGCACGAGGGATCTTGCACGAGGGGCTCTCGCACGAGGGGCGCGCACTCACTGGCGCTCGGTGCCGTAGCCCTGGGGGAAGGCGGCGGCGGAGGCGGCCACGACGAGGGCGGGCAGCCCGTAGCCGGCGAGCAGCAGGTGCCAGCGGCGCAGGGCCGAGGGGGCGAAGACGCGCACCAGCAGCAGGTAGAGGTGCAGCCCCTCCAGCCCCATCCAGCAGAAAGCCGCCAGGAAGGAGAAGTGCAGCAGCCCCGCCACCACCGCGCACGCCGTCTGCGCGCCATCGCACGCCTCGCACCAGGGCCTCCCCTCGCACGAGCGCGCCCCGCGGCCTCCCCTTGGGCTGCCAGCCCCGTGCAAGGCCCGCCACAGACCCCAGCCCAACACCCCAGGCACCCGCCGGCCCCTTGCACGCCACTGCATGCCCTTGCACAAGCACCTCCCCTTGCACAAGTGCCCCTGCAGCCTCCCCTTGGGCTGCCAGCCCCGTGCAAGGCCCGCCAAGGCCCCCTCCCTGATGCCCCGGTTGCCCGCCAGCCCCTTGCACGCCATTGCACACCCTTGCACGAGGACCTCCCCTTGCACAAGTGCCCCTGCAGCCTCCCCTTGGGCTGCCAGCCCCGTGCAAGCCCCACTACAGCCCCCAGCCCAACACCCCAGGCACCCGCCGGCCCCTTGCACGCCATTGCACGCCCTTGCACAAGCACCTCCCCTTGCACGAGGGCCCCTGCAGCCTCCCCTTGTGCTGCCAGCCCCGTGCAAGCCCCGCCACAGACCCCAGCCCACCCCCCTGGGCACCCGCCAGCCCCTTGCACGCCATTGCATGCCTTTGCACAAGCACCTCCCCTTGCACAAGTGCCCCTGCAGCCTCCCCTGGTACAGCCAGCCCGGTGCAAGGCCCACTACAGTCCCCAGCCCAACACCCCAGGCACCCACCGGCCCCTTGCACGCCATTGCACACCTTGCACAAGGGCCTCCCCTCGCACGAGCGCGCCCGCGGCCTCCCCTTGGGCTGCCAGCCCCGTGCAAGCCCCGCCACAGACCCCAGCCCACCCCCCTGGGCACCCGCCGGCCCCTTGCATGCCATTGCACGCCCTTGCACGAGGACCTCCCCTTGCACAAGTGCCCCTGCAGCCTCCCCTTGCGCAGCCAGCCCCGTGCAAGCCCCGCCAAGGCCCCCTCCCTGCCACCCCGGGCATCCACCAGCCCCTTGCACGCCATTGCACACCCTTGCACGAGGGCCTCCCCTTGCACAAGTGCCCCTGCAGCCTCCCCTTGGGCTGCCAGCCCCGTGCAAGCCCCGCCAAGGCCCCCTCCCTGCCACCCCAGGCATCCACCGGCCCCTTGCACGCCATTGCACACCTTTGCACGAGGACGTCCCCTTGCACAAGTGCCCCTGCAGCCTCCCCTTGGGCTGCCAGCCCCGTGCAAGCCCCGCCAAGGCCCCCTCCCTGCCGCCCTGGTTGCCCGCCAGCCCCTTGCACGCCATTGCACGCCTTTGCACGAGGACCTCCCCTTGCACAAGTGCCCCCGCAGCCTCCCCTTGGGCTGCCAGCCCCGTGCAAGCCCAACCAAGGCCCCCTCCCTGTTGCCCCGGTCACCCGCCGGCCCCTTGCACGCCATTGCACACCCTTGCACGAGGACCTCCCCTTGCACAAGTGCCCCTGCAGCCTCCCCTTGCGCAGCCAGCCCCGTGCAAGCCCCGCCAAGGCCCCCTCCCTGTTGCCCCGGTCACCCGCCGGCCCCTTGCACGCCATTGCACACCCTTGCACGAGGACCTCCCCTTGCACAAGTGCCCCTGCAGCCTCCCCTTGCGCAGCCAGCCCCGTGCAAGCCCCGCCAAGGCCCCCTCCCTGCCGCCCCGGTCACCCGCCAGCCCCTTGCACGCGCACCGCCCCTTGCACGCCCGCGCACGAGGGCCCACCCGGTCGGCGGTGCGCTCGATGCCCAGCAGGAAGAGGGCGTAGGCCACGAAGAGGGTGGCGCAGAGGTGCAGGTGGATGGTGGTGCGCAGCCCCTGCAGCGCCCGGCAGAAGAGGAAGGTGACGATGGCCAGCAGCAGGCACAGCAGCGACAGCGACAGCCCCACCTTGGTCACCACGTCCAGGCCCCAATCCTGGGCGGGGGGGGGACAGGGACGTCAGATTCCCCCCCCTCGGCCAGAGGGGACCCGGACGCCTGGGTCCCTCCCCACCCCACCGTGCCTCAGTTTCCCCATGTGGCTCAGGGCACCCAGGAGTCGGGGGGGGTGTAGGGGTGCAAGGCGGGGGGGGGGGCCTTAGGGTGCTCTAGGGTGGCCCATGGGGATTTCGGGGGGGGTCCCACATGGGGCTGGGGGGGGGTTCCTGGGCCTTTTGGGGGTCCCAGGGGTCCTGGGAAGGGGTTGGGGGATCTCGGGGGGGGTTCAGGGATCCCAGGGGGGCTTTAGGGGTCCTGGGGGGGGGAGTTGGGGGTCCAGGTGATTTGGGGGGGGTCCCAAGGGTCCGGGGGGGGGATCCCAGGGGGTCCTGGGAAGGGTTTGGGGGGTATCAGAGGTCCCAGAGGAGTTTTAGGGGTTCCAGGGCAGGTTTTGGGGGTTCAGGGGGATTTTGGAGGTCTGGGGGGATCCCGGGGGGGTCCGAGGGTCCTGGGAGAGGTTGGGGGGGTTTTGGGTGTCCCAGGGGGGCTGGGGGGGTCTGGGGGTTTCAGGGGTCCCAGGGGAGGTTGGGGGGTTTCAGGGGTCCCGGGGGGGTTCAGGGGTCCTGGGGGAGGTTGGGAGGGTCCAGGGTTTTGGGGGTCCCCGGGGGGGTTGGTGGGGTCCGGGGGGGGTTCAGGGGTCCCAGGGGAGGTTGGGGGGGTCCAGGGGGGTCTGCGGGTTCCCGGGGGGGTTGGTGGGGTCCGGGGGGTTCAGGGGTCCCAGGGGAGGTTGGGGGGGTCCAGGGGGGTCTGCGGGTTCCTGGGGGGGTTGGTGGGGTCCGGGGGGGTTCAGGGGTCCCAGGGGAGTTTGGGAGGGTCCAGGGGGGCCTGGGGGGTCCCGGGGGGGTTGGTGGGGTCCGGGGGGGTTCAGGGGTCCCAGGGGAGGTTGGGGGGTCCAGGGGGGTCTGCGGGTTCCCGGGGGGGTTGGTGGGGTCCGGGGGGGTTCAGGGGTCCCAGGGGAGGTTGGGGGGGTCCAGGGGGGTCTGGGGGTCCCGGGGGGGTTGGTGGGGTCCGGGGGGGTTCAGGGGTCCCAGGGGAGTTTGGGAGGGTCCAGGGGGGCCTGGGGGGTCCCGGGGGGGTCCAAGGGGGTTCAGGGGTCCCAGGGGAGGTTGGGGGGGGTCCAGGGGGTCTGGGGGGTCCCAGGGGGGTTGGTGGGGTCCAAGGGGGTTCAGGGGTCCCAGGGGAGGTTGGGGGGGGTCCAGGGGGGTCTGGGGGGTCCCGGGGGGGTTGGTGGGGTCCGGGGGGGTTCAGGGGTCCCAGGGGAGGTTGGGAGGGTCCAGGGGGGTCTGGGGGGTCCCGGGGGGGTTGGTGGGGTCCGGGGGGGGTTCAGGGGTCCCAGGGGAGGTTGGGAGGGTCCAGGGGGGTCTGGGGGGTCCCAGGGGGGTTGGTGGGGTCCGGGGGGGGTTCAGGGGTCCCAGGGGAGGTTGGGAGGGTCCAGGGGGGTCTGGGGGTTCCCGGGGGGGTTGGTGGGGTCCGGGGGGGTTCAGGGGTCCCAGGGGAGGTTGGGGGGGTCCAGGGGGGTCTGCGGGTTCCCGGGGGGGGTTGATGGGGTCCGGGGGGGTTCAGGGGTCCCAGGGGAGGTTGGGAGGGTCCAGGGGGGCCTGGGGGGTCCCGGGGGGTCCGGGGCCCCCCCACCTCGGGCTCGTAGAAGGCGAGCAGCACGGCGAAGCTGGTGAGGTGGTCGCAGGCGCAGGTGCTGCCGGGGGGGCCGCTGGCCGTGGCCACCAGCCGGCACCCGTCGGTCGCCCACCGCTGCCGCTCGGGGTGCCAGAAGGCGCAGAGCAGCCGCCCGCCGCGCCGGGGGTCCTGGGGGGCCGGGGGCGGGGGGGGGTCAGCGGGCCCCCCCCCCATCGCCCGCTGCAGGGGGGTCCAAGGGTGCCCTGCTCCCGTTGGGGAAGGGGGGCTTGGGGGTCCCCATCACCCTGGGGGGTCCCCATCACCCAGGGGGGGTCCACACCACCCTGGGGGGGTCCCTTACCCTGGGGGGGGGCTCCTTACCACCTTGGGGGGGTCCCCACCACCCTGGGGGGGTCCGTATTACCCTGGGGGGCTCCTTACCACCTTGGGGGGGTCCCGACCACCCTGGGGGGTCCCCACCACCCTGGGGGGTCCCCATCACCCTGGGGAGGGGTCCCTATTACCCTGGGGGGGCTCCTTACCACCTTGGGGGGGTCCCCATCACCCTGGGGGATCCCCATCACCCTGGGGGGGGGTCTCCACCACCCTGGGGGGTCCCTATTACCCTGGGGGGGCTCCTTACCACCTTGGGGCGGTCCCCACCACCCTGGGGGGTCCCCATCACCCTGGAGGGGTCCTATGTCCTTTGGGGGGGTCCCTGTCCTCTCCTGGGGGTCTCCACCCCTTTTGGGGGTCCCCATCCCCTCCCAAAGACCCCCACCCGCTTTGGGGGTCCCCATGCCCTCCCGGGGGTCCCTGTCTCCTTTTGCGGGTCCCCCTCCCCTGCCAAAGATCCTCATCCCCTTTGGGGGGGCCCTGTCCCCTCCTGGGGGACCCTGTCCCCTTTTGGGGGTCCCCATCCCCCTTGGGGGGTCCGTGCCCTCTCCTGAGGGTCCCCATCCCCTTTTGGGGGTCCCTGTTCCCTTTGGGGGTCCCCACGCCCTTCGGGGGGGTCCCATTCCCTTTGGGGGTCCCCGTCCCCTTTGGGGGGTCCCGGTGCCCCCCCGGGGGTCCCATCCCCTTTCAGGGTCCCCGTCCCCTCCCGGGGGTCCCCACCCCCTTTGGGGGTCCCCATCCCCTTTGGGGGGGTCCCAGTGCCCCCCCGGGGGTCCCATCCCCTTTGGGGGTCCCCGTCCCCTCCCGGGGGTCCCCACCCCCTTTGGGGGTCCCCATCCCCTTTGGGGGGGGTCCCCGTCCCCTTTGGGGGGGTCCCCGTCTCACCGGGGGCGGGTGGGCGAAGCGGAGGGTGACGTCGCCGCGGCGGGGGGGCCGGGCCCGGGCCACGAAGGCGGAGGCCACGGGCGACAGGACGCGGTAGGTGGGGCGGCCCCGGCCCCCGGGGGGGCCCAGGCGCTCCCAGCCCTCCCAGCGCACCCCCGCCGCCCCCTCCAGCACCCGGCCCAGCGCCCGCTGCGAGAGCAGGGCCGCCAGCGCCCAGCCTGCGGGGGGGGGCACGCCGCTGAGCCCTGACCCCCCCCCCCACGCCCCCCCACGGTACCTGGGAGACCCCCCCCCCAGGGCCCCCCAGGCACCTCCAGACCCCCCCAGTGCCTCAGAGACCCCCCCCCGGGGCCCCAGAAACCCCCCCAGTGCCCCACAGACACCCCCCCCGGTGATCCCAATACCCCCCCCCAGCACCCTGGGGACCCCCCCGGACCCCCCAGGCACCTCCAGACCCCCCCCAAGTGCCCCAAAGACCCCCTCAGTGCCCCAGAGACCCTCCCCGGTGATCTCAATACCCCCCCCAGCACCCTGGAGACCCCCCCGGGCCCCCCCAGCACCTCCAGACCCCCCCAAGTGCCCCAAAAACCCCCTCAGTGCCCCAGAGACCCCCCCCGGTGATTCCAATACCCCCCCCAGCACCCTGGAGACCCCCCCCCCAGTGATCCAAATACCCCCCCAGCACCCTAGAGACCCCTCAGACCCCTCCCAGGGACCCTAGGGATCCCCCCAGCACCCTAGGGACCCCCCCGATACCTCCCGTGAGCCCCAGCCCCCCCCAGCACCCTAGAGACCCCCCAGACCCCTCCCAGGGACCCTAGGGATCCCCCCAGCACCCTAGGGACCCCCCCGATACCTCCCGTGAGCCCCAGCCCCCCCCAGCACCCTAGAGACCCCCCAGACCCCTCCCAGGGACCCTAGGGATCCCCCCAGCACCCTAGGGACCCCCCCGATACCTCCCATGAGCCCCAGGACCCCCCCCAGCACCCTAGAGACCCCCCAGACCCCCCAGACACCCTAGGGACCCCCAGCACCCTAGGGACCCCCCCCAGATACCTCCCATGAGCCCCAGGACCCCCCCCAGCACCCTAGAGACCCCCCAGACCCCTCCCAGGGACCCTAGGGACCCCCAGCACCCTAGGGACCCCCCAGATACCTCCCATGAGCCCCAGGACCCCCCCAGCACCCTAGAGACCCCCCAGACCCCTCCCAGGGACCCTAGGGATCCCCCCAGCACCCTAGGGACCCCCCCGATACCTCCCATGAGCCCCAGGACCCCCCCCAGCACCCTAGAGACCCCCCCAGACCCCTCCCAGGGACCCTAGGGATCCCCCAGCACCCTTGGGACCCCCCAGCACCCTAGGGACCCCCCCCAGATACCTCCCGTGAGCCCCAGCCCCCCCAGCCCCCTTGGGACCCCCCAAACCCACCCCAGGGACCTCCAAGACCCCCTGCCCCACACCCTCGGGACCCCCCCAACCCCCGGACCCCCCCCCCAGCCGTGTCCCCCCCCCCCGTACCGGTGTCCCCGTCGGCGGCCACCTCTCCGGGCACCTCCAGCTGCACCTCGGGGTCCTGGAGCCGCAGGGGGCTGCGGGGGGGGGCCCGGCGCACGGCCAGGCGCAGCTCTGCGGGGGGGGCGGGGACGTGTCGTCACCCCCCCCAGCACGGGGACGGGGACTTGTCACCCCCCAGCATGGGGACAGTGTCATCACCCCCCCCCCCATGGGGGGACGCCCAGGGCTGGGGACAGGGGGGCAGCAGGGGACCCCCCCCGCGAGGACACGGGGATGGCGTGGGGGACAGGACAGCAGGAGGGGACACCGGGGGGAGAGGGACATGGCAGGGACACCATGGGGACAGGGACACCGTGGGGGACGAGGACGTTGTAGAGGATGGGGACACCGTGGGAAACGGGGACACCGCGAGGGGACACCATGGGGACCAGGGACCCTGTGAGGGGACATTGCGGGGGACTGGGAACCCCATGGAGGGACACCGGGGGGGACAAGGACATCGTAGAGCATGGGGACACCGTGGGAAATGGGGACACTATGGGGGACGGGGACACGGTAGGGGCCAAGGACACCGTAGGGGATGGGGACACCACGAGGGGACACCATCGGGGATGGGACACTATGGGGGACGGGGACACCGTAGGGGATGGGGACACCACGAGGGGACACCATGGGGGATGGGGACACTATGGGGGACGGGGACACCGTAGGGGATGGGGACACCACGAGGGGACACCACGGGGGATGGGGACACTATGAGGGGACACCATCGGGGATGGGGACACCATAGAGCATGGGGACACCACGAGGGGACACCATAGGGGCCAGGGACACCATGGGGGACGGGGACACCACGGGGGGACATCGTGGGGGACGAGGACACCATGGGGGATGGGGACACCATGAGGGGACACCATGGGGGATGGGGACACCCCGAGGGGACACCGTGGGGGCCAGGGACACCATGGGGGACGGGGACACCACGGGGGGACACCATGGGGGATGGGGACACCCCGAGGGGACACCGTGGGGGACAAGGACACCATGGGGAATGGGGACACCACGGGGGGACACCGTGGGGGACAAGGACACCATAGAACATGGGGACACCACGAGGGGACACGTGGGGCTGGGGACACCATGGGGGACGGGGACACCACGGGGGGACACCATGGGGGATGGGGACACCACGGGGGGACACCGTGGGGGACAAGGACACCATAGAACATGGGGACACCACAAGGGGACACCATGGGGACAGGGACACCATAGGGGCCAGGGACACCATGGGGGACGGGGACACCACGGGGGGACACCGTGGGGGACGAGGACATCATGGGGATGGGGACACCCCGAGGGGACACCATAGGGGCCAGGGACACCATGGGGGACGGGGACACCACGGGGGGACACCATGGGGGACGAGGACATCATGGGGGATGGGGACACCATGAGGGGACATCATGGGGGCCAGGGACACCATGGGGGACGGGGACACCACGGGGGGACATCGTGGGGGACGAGGACACCGTGGGGGCCGGGGCCCCCCCTCGGGGCCACCTGTGCCGTTGGCGGAGGTGACGGTGACGGTGGTCTCGGGCAGGCGGGCGGCCGCCCGCCGCACCAGCTCCTCGGTGGCGGCCAGCAGCGCGGTGGCCTCGCGGTGACGCCCCACCACGTCCCCCGCCGCCCCCAGGGCCGCCAAGCCCAGCGCCCCGTCCAGGACGGCCACCAGCGCCTGCGGGGGGGGGGGGGACACCGCTGCCACCCCCCAAACTGCCCCCCGCCTCGGGGACCCCCCAGGACCCCCCCAAACCGCCCCACGCCCCGGGGACCCCCCAGGACCCCCCCAAACTACCCAGGGACCCCCAAACTGCCCCACGCCTCGGGGACCCCCCCAAACTACCCAGGGACCCCCAAACTGCCCCACGCCTCGGGGACCCCCCCAGGACCCCCCCAAACTACCCAGGGACCCCCAAACTGCCCCACGCCCCGGGGACCCCCCAGGACCCCCCCAAACTACCCAGGGACCCCCAAACTGCCCCACGCCCCGGGGACCCCCCAAGGCCCCCCCAAACTGCCCCACTCCCCGGGGACCCCCAGGACCCCCAAGCCCCCCCCAGGACCCCCCCAAACTGTCCCGCGCCTCGGGGGACCCCAGGACCCCCATAACCCCCCCAGGGCCCCCCCAAACCGCCCCGCACCTCGGGGACCCTCCAGGACCCCCACAACCTCCCCTAGGGCCCCCCAACCCCCCCCACGCCTTGGGGACCCCCCAGGACCCCCAAGCCCCCCCCAGGACCCCCCCAACCCCTCGCAGGGCCCCCCCAAACTGTCCCACGCCTCAGGGACCCCCCAGGCCCCCCCCAACCTGCCCATGACCCCTGGGACCCCCTGAGACCCCCCCCAGCCCCCCCCACCCAAGGAACCCCCCCCCCAGGATCCCCCCCAAGTTCCCCCCCACCCAAGAGACCCCCAGGCCCCCAAGAGGTGCCCCACCCACCCAGGGCCACCCCGAGCCCCCCCCGGTGCCCCCCCGGGCCCCCCCCCTGCCCCCACCTGCAGGAACCGGCGGGGCTCCAGCCCCCCCTCCAGCTCCCCGTAGAGCCGGGCCAGGGTCTCCGTCACCGCGCAGGGCTCCTGGGGGGGACACGGGACCCCCCCGCTGGCACCAACCCCCCCGCGCCGCCTCCCCCTCCCCCTCCCGTGGCCCTGGGGGCACCCCAAGGTGACATGACCCCCCCCCAGGGCCATAGGGACCCCCTAGGGTGACATGTCCCCCCCCCAGGTCCCCCCAAGGTGACATGACCCCCCCCAGGGCCATAGGGACCCCCTAGGGTGACGTGTCCTGCCCCAGGGTCCCCCGCAAGGTGACATGTCCCCCCCCAGGGCATAGAGACCTCCTAAGGTGACACATCCCCCCCCAGGGCCATAGGGACCCCCTAGGGTGACGTGTCCCCCCCCCAAGGCCATAGGGACCCCCTAGGGTGACGTGTCCCCCCCCGGGTCCCCCTAGGGTGACATGTCCCCCCCCAAGGCCATAGGGACCCCCTAGGGTGACATGTTCCTCCCCCCCCAAGGTGACATGACCCCCCCAAGGCCATAGGGCCCCCCCAGGGTGACGCGTCCCCCCCCCACCGGGTGCCACTCCCCCTCACCTGCCCCTGGGGACAGAGCTCCGGCGGCAGCGGGGGCGGGGTGTCGTCTGGGGGGGGGGACACGGGGAGCGGCGTGGGGGGGGCGGCTGGGCCCCTCGCACGTCCTCGTGCCCCGTGGGCGGCGGCGGCCCGGGGCCTCGCACGGACACGGCCGTCACAACCAGCGAGCGTGCAAAGCCCCCCCCCCCGCACCCGTGCGCTCGCACGTGGGTGTGCAAACCCCCCCCCCGAGCCCCGCGGCGCCGTGCAAAACGCTTGTGCACGGGCAACACGTGCGACCGCTCTCGTGTGCAAAGTAACGCGTGTGCAAAGTGCCGCGTGAGCCCGCCGGCGCTGTGCAGACTGCTCGTGAGTGCACACGCGTGTGTTTCCGTGTGCGAAGTGCCACGTGTGCAAAAGTCCCTGTGAGCACGCCCGCTCGGTGCAAGGCACCAATGCACACGCACGAGTGAGCACACCCGTGTGCAAATGCACAAGTGAGCACACCAGCTCTGTGCAACGCACACACACACGAGCACTCCCACGTGCAAACACACACGTGAGCACACCAGCCCCGTGCAAACCACACGCACACGTGAGCACTCCCACGTGCAAACACACACGTGAGCACACCAGCCCCGGGCAAACCACACACACGTGAGCACTCCCACGTGCAAACACACACGTGAGCACACCAGCCCCGTGCAAACCACACGCACACGTGAGCACTCCCACGTGCAAACACACACGTGAGCACACCAGCCCCGTGCAAACCAATACACACGTGAGCACTCCCACGTGCAAATGCACACGTGAGCAAACCCCGTGCAAGCCATGAACACACACGTGAGCACTCCCACGTGCAAACGCACACGTGAGCACACCAGCCCCGTGCAAACCACACACACACGTGAGCACTCCCACGTGCAAACACACACGTGAGCACACCAGCCCCGTGCAAACCACACGCACACGTGAGCACTCCCACGTGCAAACGCACACGTGAGCAAACCCCGTGCAAGCCATGAACACACACGTGAGCACTCCCACGTGCAAACGCACACGTGAGCACACCAGCCCCGTGCAAACCAATACACACGAGCACTCCCACGTGCAAGCACACACGTGAGCACACCAGCCCCGTGCAAGGGGCGTGCGAGGGGCGTGCGAGGGGCGTGCGAGGGGCGGACTCACTGTGGCAGGCGGCGCGGGCGGCGACCCAGGTGCCCCCCCCCGGGGGGCACACGCACGTGTACGAGCCGGGCGTGTTGCGGCACTGCGCCCCGGCCCCGCACACCGGCTGCTGGCACTCGTCCACGTCTGCGGGGACACGCGTGAGCACGCCCGGCGTGACCGCACGGGGAGCCGGTCCCCTTGCACGCCTGGTGTGAGCTCACGGGGAGCCAGACCTCGTGCACGCCCGGTGTGACCTCACCACCGTGTCCCCGTGCACGCCTGGTGTGTCCACACAGGGATCTGGTCCCCGTGCACGCCTGGTGTGTGATCCCCCGGGTCTGGTCCCTGTGCACGCCTGGGATCCAGTCCCCGTGCACTCCTGGCGTGTCTGCACGAGGATCCGGTCCCTGCGCACGCCTGGCGTGTCCCAACAGGGATCCGGTCCCCGTGCACGCCTGGTGTGTCCACACAGGGATCTGGTCCCCGTGCACGCCTGGCGTGCAATCACCAGGATCCGGTGCGCGTGCACGCCTGGGATCCGGTCCCCATGCACGCCTGGCATGTAAGCACCAGGATCTGGTGCCTGTGCACGCCTGGTGTGTCCACACAGGGATCTGGTCCCCGTGCACGCCTGGGATCCGGTGCCCATGCACGCCTGGCACGTAAGCACCAGGATCCAGTGCCTGTGCACGCCTAGCGTGTCCCCATGGGGATCCATGTCCCCGTGCACGCCTGGGTGTGTCCACACAGGGATCCGGTCCCCATGCACACCTGGCATGCAATCCCCAGGATCCGGTCCCCATGCATGCCTGGGATCCAGTCCCTGTGCACGCCTGGCGTGTCCCCACGAGGATCCGGTCCCCGTGCACGCCTGGCGTGCAATCACCAGGATTGGGTCCCCGTGCACGCCTGAGATCCGGTCCCCGTGCACGCCTGGCATGCAATCCCCAGGACCCGGTCCCCGTGCACGCCTGGGATCCAGTCCCTGTGCACGCCTGGCATGCAATCACCAGGATCCGGTCCCCACGCACGCCTGGCGTGTCCCCACGAGGATCCGGTCCCCGTGCACGCCCGGTGTGCAATCACCAGGACCCAGTCCCCGTGCACGCCTGGGATCCGGTCCCTGTGCACGCCTGGTGCATCTGCACGGCGACCCGGTCCCCGCGCCCGCCCGGTGTGTCCCCACGAGGATCCGGTCCCCGCGCCCGCCCGGCGTGTCCCCACGAGGATCCGGTCCCCGTGCACGCCTGGTGTGCAATCACCAGGATCCGGTCCCCGTGCACGCCTGGGATCCGGTCCCCGTGCACGCCTGGCATGTCCCCACGAGGATCCGGTCCCCGTGCACACCTGGGATCCGGTCCCTGTGCACGCCTGGTGCATCTGCACGGGGAGCCGGTCCCCACGCACGCCTGGCGTGTCCCCACGAGGATCCGGTCCCCGTGCACGCCCGGTGTGCAATCACCAGGACCCAGTCCCCGTGCACGCCTGAGATCCGGTCCCCGTGCACGCCTGGGATCCGGTCCCTGTGCACGCCTGGTGCATCTGCACGGCGACCCGGTCCCCGCGCCCGCCCGGCATGTCCCCACGAGGATCCGGTCCCCGCGCCCGCCCGGCGTGTCCCCACGAGGGTCCGGTCCCCGTGCATGCCTGGCGTGCAATCCCCAGGACCCGGTCCCCGTGCACGCCTGGGATCCGGTCCCCGTGCACGCCTGGTGCATCTGCATGGCGACCCGGTCCCCGCGCCCGCCTGGCGTGTCCTCACGAGGATCCGGTCCCCGTGCCCGCCCGGCGTGTCCCCACGAGGGTCCAGTCCCCGCGCCCGCCCGGTGTGTCCCCATGAGGATCCAGTCCCCGTGCACGCCTGGGACCCGGTCCCTGTGCACGCCTGGTGCATCTGCACGGCGACCCGGTCCCCGTGCCCACCTGGCGTATCCCCACAAGGATCCGGTCCCCGCGCCCGCCCGGTGTGTCCCCACGAGGATCCGGTCCCTGTGCACACCTGGCATGCAATCACCAGGATCCAGTCCCCGTGCCCGCCCGGCGTGTCCCCACGAGGGTCCGGTCCCCGTGCCCGCCCGGCGTGTCCCCACGAGGCCCCGGTCCCCACGCCCGCCCGGCGTGTCCCCACGAGGCCCCGGTCCCCGTGCACGCCCGGCGTGTCCCCACGAGGCCCCGGTCCCGGCGGCGGCGGCGCTACCTGTGCAGAGGCGCAGGGGGTCGCGGGAGCTCTTGGCGTAGCCGGGCCGGCAGGCGCAGGCGAAGCCGCCGGGGCGGTTGACGCAGAACCCGTGCGGGCGGCACCGCCCCGCCGCCGCCTCCCGGCACTCGTCCACGTCTGCAACGAGAGCCGCCGGCCTCAGCCCCCCCCCCCCGGGCCCCCCCCCGGGGCGGCGGCACGCTCGCTTGCGAGGCGGCGTCGCACGGCGCGCCTCCGTCCGTGCAAGGGGCTGCGCGCTCGTGCACGGGGAACAACACGTGCACGCCACGAGGAACCTTGCCCGCTCGCGCTTGCACACTCGTGCACAGCACAGCCCTTGCACGCTCGTGCACGAGGGCGAGCAAAGCACGTTTGCACACAAGTGCTTTGCACAACACTGGGTCTATGAAGCTGCCACGCGCTTGTGCACTGGTGAACAACACACGTGTGCACCCACACGGCCCTTGCACGCTTGTGCACGACGGCAAAATAGATAAAGCAATTGCACGTGAGCACCTTGCACAACAGCAACCGGGCCTGCGCGGCTCGCACGCGCTTGTGCAGTGGTGAACAACACACGTGTGCGTGAGCACTCGCACGCTCCCTACACAGTTGTGCACGACAGCAAACAAAATAGTGCATTTGCACACGAGCACTTTGCACAACAGCACCTGAGTCTACATGGCTTTTGCACACTTGTGCATTGGTGAACAAGGCATGTTTGCACACAAGCACTTTGCACAACAGCACCTGAGTCTACATGGCTTTTGCACACTTGTGCATTGGTGAACAAGGCGTGTTTGCACACGAGCACTTTGCACAACGGCACCTGAGTCTACACAGCTCTCGCACACTTGTGCATCAGTGAACAAGGCGTGTTTGCACACGAGCTCTTTGCACAACAGCACCTGAGTCTACACGGCTCTCGCACACTTGTGCATGGGTGAACAAGGTGTTTTTGCACACGAGCACTTTGCACAACGGCACCTGAGTCTACACGGCTCTCGCACACTTGTGCATCGGTGAACAAGGCGTGTTTGCACACGAGCACTTTGCACAACAGCACCTGAGTCTACACGGCTCTCGCACACTTGTGCATGGGTGAACAAGGCGTGTTTGCACACGAACACTTTGCACAACAGCACCTGAGTCTACACGGCTCTCGCACACTTGTGCATGGGTGAACAAGGTGTGTTTGCACACGAGCGCTTTGCACAACAGCACCTGAGTCTACACGGCTCTCGCACACTTGTGCATGGGTGAACAAGGTGTTTTTGCACACGAGCACTTTGCACAACGGCACCTGAGTCTACACGGCTCTCGCACACTTGTGCATCGGTGAACAAGGCGTGTTTGCACACGAGCACTTTGCACAACAGCACCTGAGTCTACACGGCTCTCGCACACTTGTGCATGGGTGAACAAGGCGTGTTTGCACACGAACACTTTGCACAACAGCACCTGAGTCTACACGGCTCTTGCACACTTGTGCATGGGTGAACAAGGTGTGTTTGCACACGAGCGCTTTGCACGACAGCGCCTGGGCCTGCCGGGCCCTTGCACGCTTGTGCACAACAGCCAGCGAGGCTGCACGGCTGCACACAAGCGCTTTGCACGCGGGCCCTTGCACACTCGTGCACGCCGGTGAACAGCACAGCGCGTTTGCACGAGCGCCCTCGCACGCTGCCCCCCCCTCCCCGTGCAAGAGCTGTCGCACGGCCATGGCCGGGACTTCCCCTGCCCCCCCCCGCCCGAGGGGCCCAGGCGTCCGGGCACTCCCGCCCTGAGCTGCCCTTGAGCCACTTCCGCCCGCCGCGGCGCCCGGAGGGGGGGCAGCAACACACGGTGACACGCGGTGACATGCCACAACACGGACCCCGGGGGGGGGCTGGGACCCCCGGGACCCCCCCAAACTGGCTGCCACCCCCAAATTTGACCCCCCCATTAAAGAAAGGGGACTCGTGGGGGGGGGACGTGGGGGGGGCAGAGGGTTTTTGGGGTCTGGGGGATGTTGGGGGGCTACAGGGAGACCTGGGGGGGTGACATCCTGGGGGGGGGACACTGGGGGGGGTCCCAAAGGGCTTTGGGGGTCCTGGGAGGATGTTGGGGGGGATTTGGGGAGTCCAAGGGGGATTTGGGGGTCCGGGGGGGCCCAGGGAGATTTGGGGGGGGTCCCAGGGGGGATGTGGGGGTCCCAGGGGGTGTTGGGGGTCCCGGGGGGGTCCCGGGGGGCCGGTACCGAGGCAGTCGCCGCCCTGGCCGGGGGGGGGCTTATGGTAGCCAGGGGATTTGGGGGTCCCAGGGGTGTGGGGGTCCGGGGGGGGTCAGGGGCCCCGGGGGGGGTTCAGTGGTCCCGGGGGGGGGTCAGGGGTCCCGGGGGTATCCTGGGGGGGCAAGTACCGAGGCAGTCGCCGCCCTGGCCGGGGGGGGGCTTGTGGTAGCCGGGGGGGTCGGGGATCCCAGGGGTGTTGGGTGTCCCGGGGGGGGTCAGGGGTCTCGGGGGGGTCCCGGGGGGGCAGTACCAAGGCAGTCGCTGCCCTGGCCGGGGGGGGGGCTTGTGGTAGCCGGGGGGGTTCGGGGATCCCAGGGTGTTGGGGGTCCCAGGGGGGATTTGGGGGTCCCGGGGGGGTCGGGGGTCCCGGGGGGGTCCCGGGGGGGGCAGTACCGAGGCAGTCGCTGCCCTGGCCGGGGGGGGGCTCGCGGTAGCCGCTGATGCAGGTGCAGGTGTAGCTGCCGCGGGTGTTGTGGCACTCGCGGTTGCCGGGGCACATGGGGGGGGGCTGCTCCGTGCACTCGTTAATGTCTGCGCTGACGAGGCACCGTCACCCCCCCGCCGCCCCCCCCCCAGCCCCCTGTCCCCCCCCCCGGGCTTCCGTGTCCCCTGACCACCCCAGCCTGGGGGTCCCCCCAGTGTCCCCCCCCTGCAAGCGGGGTCCCCCCCCGGATCCCCCCCAGCCTGGGGTCCCCCAGTGCCCCCCCCACAGCCTGAGCCCCCCCCCATGGCCCCCCCCCTGTAACCAGGGTCCCCTCCCAGGTCCCCCCCATCCCCCTCCCCCAGCCTGGGGGTCCCCCATGTCCCCCCCCATGTCCCCCCCTGCAACCAGGGTCCCCCCCCAGCCTGGGGGTCCCCCCAATGTCCCCCCCCCCACAAACAGGGTCCCTCCCCCCAGCCTGGGGGTCCCCCCCGTGTTTCCCCCCCCCCTTGCAACTTGGCCCCCCCATGTCCCCCTGCTCCCCCCAATGTCCCCCCCAGCCTGGGGGTCCCCCCATGTGTTATCCCCACCCGCTCCCCCCCCTTTTCCCCCCATGTGCCCCCTGTGCGCCCCCCCACAACCTGGGTTCCCCCCCCATGTGTCCCCCCTTGTCCCCTGGGTCCCTGTGCCCCCCCGTGTCCCCCCCCGTGTCCCCCCCGTGTCACCGTCGCAGGCCTCGGTGGGGCTGTCGAAGACGGCCTGGGGGCCGAGGGGCCGCAGCCCGGGGGGGCAGGTGCAGTGGGTGCTGTTGAAGCACACGGCCCCCTCCCCGCACCCGGAGCACAGCTCCATGGTGCCTGCGGGTCCCGTCACCGCCTGCCCCACGGCGCCCCACGGCCCCCCCATAGCACCCTGACCCTCCCCCAGCCTGCCCACAGCACCCCATAGCACCCCACAGCCAGCCCCATGGCACCCCATAGCACCCAGATCCCCCCCCAGCCTGCCCCACGGCACCCCATAGCCCCCCCAGCACCCTGACCCTCCCCCAGCCTGCCCCACAGCACCCATAGCACCCCACAGCCAGCCCCATGGCACCCCATAGCACCCTGCACCCAGCCCTATAGCACCCAGACCCCCTCAGCCAGCCCCACGGCACCCATAGCACCCCACAGCCAGCCCCCACAGCACCGCATAGCACCCTGATCCCCCCCAGCCTGCCCCACAGCACCCAAACCCCCCTCAGCCAGCCCCACAGCACCCCATTGCACCCCACAGCCAGCCCAACAGCACCCCATTGCACCCAGACCCCCCCAGCCTGCCCCATGGCACCCCATAGCACCCAAACCCCCCCTCAGCCAGCCCCACAGCACCCCATAGCACCCCACAGCCAGCCCCACGGCACCCCCAGCCCCCCCAGCCCCCAGACTCACTGGCAAGGCCGGGAGGGGGCCGAGCCCCCAGCACCAGGCAGAGCCCTGCAAAAGGGGGGGGGTGGTTAATCCGGGGGGGGGCACAGCCATGGGACCCTCCCGGGCCCATCCTGCCCCCCAGACAGGCAAGGGGGGGCCCTGAGCCCCCCCCATGGCTGGGGGGGCGGGAAACTGAGGCAGGGTGATGGGTGCCCCCCCCCCCCCTCCGGGTGTTGTGACAACACCGGGATGTTGCCAGGCACCACTGTCACCTATGGGTGCCCCCCCCGCCCCCACTTCCGCCCTGAGTCATGGCTGGGGGGGGAATCCCTGGGGGCCCTGCCCCCCCCCAAGGGGGCCCAGGCGTCCGGGCACCCCAAACCGCCCAGGCCACGGCACCGAAAGGGACCCAGGTGTCCGGGCCAGACCCCCCCCCCCCCGGCACCCTGGGGGGCTCAGTGACCCCCCCCCCGGCTGGGAGGGGGGGACAGCACCCCCCCAGTGGGGTCCAGCCCCGAATTGGGGGGGGGTCCCAGGGGTCCCACCCCAAATGCCCCCCCCCAGTAACCCCTAGGCACTGGGAGAGCGGGAGCTACTGGGGAGGGTGGGGCTGTCCCCCACCCCAAGGGGCCCAGGAGTCCGGGGCCGGGCTGCCCCCCCCCAAATGTAGGCAAATTTGGGGACTCCCCCCCCTAAAAAAAAAAGCGGGGGAAGGAGGAACCAGTCCCCCCCCCGCCACTTCCCCTTCCCGGCCTGGGAAAGGGACCCAGGCGTCCGAGCGGCGCTCCCCCCCTCCCCGCCCCCGCCGGGGGGGGGGGGGGGGCCGGGCCCAGGCGTCCGGCCACCACCGCCCCCCCCTCCTTCAAACGCGAATGGGCCCAGGCGTCCGGCACCGAGGACCCCCCCCACCTCAAAATAGCACGGAGGGGGGGGGCCCAGGCGTCCGAGTGCCGCTCCCCCCCCCCCCATCCCGGGCAGAGGGGGCCCAGGCGTCCGGGCACTGCCCAGCCCCCCCTCCCCGGCGCGGGCGGGGCAGGCAGGGGCCCAGGCGTCCGGGTCGGATCCCCGCCACCCCCCCCGGACGCCTGGGTCCCCCCGGGGGGGGACCCCTAAAACGGGGGGGGGGGGGGGGGGGCCGGACGCCTGGGTCCTTTCCGGCACCGACCCGGGCCCCCCCGCACCCACGTGGCCGAGCCCCGAGGGGGGGGACCGGGACCCCGGGGGGGGGGGGGGTCCCGAGGTGGGGGGGGTCCCCGGGGGGGGGTCCCGGCGGGGGGGGGTCCAGGCCCCCCCCGGGTCTCACCGAGGCCCAGGAGGCGCCGAGCGGGTCCCATCGCGGCGGCGGCAGCGGGGGCGGGAGGGGCCCTATACGGCCCGGGGGGGGGGGGGAGCCGCCCTGGGGGCAGGGGCGGGGCCAAGCGGCGGGGGCGGGGCCAAGCGGCGGGGGCGGGGCCGGGGGCGGGGCCGAGGAACAGGGGGCGTGGCCAGGGAACTCGGGGAGGGGGGGCAGGTCCCCATGGGGAGCACACGCGTGTGCGGGGCAGTGGTGAACACACGTGTCACAGGCGTGTCACATGTGGGGCCGGTGTGTCACATGTGGGGCTGGCGTGTCACATGTGGGGCCGGCGTGTCACATGTGGGGCTGGCGTGTCACACGCGTGTGCGAGCCCGCGGTGCCCCCCCCCCCCCCCCCGCGGGCCGCTCGCACCTCGGGGCCCCGTGCGACGCACGAGGGTTGCACCACATCCGGGGACAGGATGCGCCGAGGAGCCGGTCCCACGGCCGCCGCGACCCACGGCCGCCCCACATGCACAGCCGGACCCACAACCCAACCCACAACCGCTCCCTACAGCCGTCCTGCAGGCCCACAGCCACCCCACAACCACCCCACAACCGCCCCCCGGACCCACAACTGCTTCCTGTGACCCCCGGCCCAACCCACAACCACCCCCGACGCACAACCCGACCCACAACTACCCCCCCCAGACCCACAACCCAACCCACAACTGTGACCCACAACCACCCCACAACTATCCCCCAGACCCACAACCCAACCCACAACCTGACCTACAACCGCCGCCCAGGCCCACAACCACCCCCATCGCACAACCGGACGCACAACCGGACACAGGACCCGCCTCCGGCCCCGCTCCAAGAACTGGTGTCACCTTTATTGGTTTCCATCCGCTCTGGCCTGGCCGTCCCCACAGTGGCCCTGGCCGTCCCCACGGTGGCCCTGGCTGTCCCCATGGTGGCCCTGACCGTCCCTGTGGTGGCCGTGACCATCCCCATGGTGGCCCTGGCCAGCCCCATGGCCCTGACTGTCCCTATGGTGGCTGTGACCAT
Source organism: Dromaius novaehollandiae (assembly GCF_036370855.1). Classification (NCBI taxonomy): domain Eukaryota; kingdom Metazoa; phylum Chordata; class Aves; order Casuariiformes; family Dromaiidae; genus Dromaius; species Dromaius novaehollandiae. Next base: position 35,416 of record NW_026991507.1, read on the forward strand.
CCCCATGGTGGCCCTGACTGTCCCTGTGGTGGCCCTGGCCATTCCCGTGGTGGCCCTGGCCTGCCCCATGGCCCTGACTGTCCCTATGGTGGCTGTGACCATCCCCATGGTGGCCCTGACTGTCCCTGTGGTGGCCCTGGCTGTCCCCATGGTGGCCCTGACCGTCCCTGTGGTGGCCGTGACCATCCCCATGGTGGCCCTGGCCTGCCCCATGGCCCTGACTGTCCCTATGGTGGCTGTGACCATCCCCATGGTGGCCCTGACTGTCCCTGTGGTGGCCCTGGCTGTCCCCATGGTGGCTGTGGTGGCCCTGGCTGTCCCCACGGTGGCCCCAGCTGTTCCTGTGATGGCCATGGTGGCCCTGGCTGCCCCTGCAGTGGCCACACCTGTTCCCGTGGTGGCCTTGCTTGTCCCTGTGGTGGCCCCGGCTGTCCCTGCAGTGACCATGGTGGCCCTGGCTGCCCCTGTGGTGGCCCTGGTGGTCCCAGCTGGTCCCGTGGTGGCCCCAGCTGTCCCTGCGGTGTCCATGGTGGCCCTGGCTGGTCCTACGGTGGCCCTGACTGCTCCACGGTGGCACTGGTGGCCTGAGCTGTCCCTGTGGTGGCCCTGGCTGTCCCCGTGGTGGCCCCGGCTGTCCCTGCGGTGGTCCAGGCCATCCCTGTGGTGGCCGTGGTGGCCCCAGCTGCTCCTGTGGTGGCCTGGGCTGTCCCTGCGGTGGCCCTGGCTGTCCCCATGGTGGCTGCGGTGGCCCCAGCTGTCCCCGTGCTGGCCACGGTGGCCCTGGCTGTCCCTAGCTGGTCCCGTGGCGGCCGCAGTGTCCCCGGGTGTCCCCGCAGTGGCCCTGTGGTGGCCCCGGTTGTCCCCGCGGTGGCCCTGGTGGCCCCTTGGTGGCCGGGCCGCTCCCTCTCTCGGTCCCTTTTCCCTCGTTCTCGCGGGTTTTCTCGGTTTTTGCCGATTTTCGTTGGTTTAATGCACTCGACCCAAAGTTGGTTTGGCAGAATGGGGGGGGGGGAAGGGGGGCCCCCCCCGGGCCCCCCAAAACCGGGGGGGGGGGAGGGATCCGGGGGGGGAGGCCCCGGGGAGGGGGGGCAGCACACCGGGGGCTCGGTGTGGGGGGACCCCAAAACCCCGGGGGGGGCCAAAATCCTGGGGGGATCCCAAAATCCCGGGGGGACCCCAGAATCCCGCCCCCCCCCCAGGGAAGAGCCCTGATACCCCAGAGCTGGGGGGGGAGATCAGCCCCCCCCCTCCACCCAGGTCTTTGGTTTGTGAGGTGCCCCCCCGCCTCGGTGAGGGGGGGGCCGGGGGCACCCCCAAACCTGGGGGGGCCGGTGGGGGCAAAACCCATGGAGGGCTCCCCAAATCCAGGGGGGGGTCCCCAAAGCAGGGGGGGTCCCATAACCCTGGGGGGGTCCCCGAGGTCTAGGGGGGCCTCCAAACCCTGGGGGGGGGCCCATTCCCCTGGGGGGTCCCCAATAACCGGGGGGGGTCCCGAAGCCCTGGGGGGGTCCCCATTCCCCTGGGGGGGTCCCCAAGCCCTAGAGGGGGGTCCCCAAATCCAGGGGGGGTCCCCAAGCCCTGGGGGGGGTCCCCGAGCCCTAGAGGGGGATCCCCAAATCCAGGGGTCCCCAAGCCCTGGGAGGGGGTCTCCAAGCCCTGGGGGGGGTCCCCAAGGCCGGGGGGGGTCCCCAATTCCGGGGCGGGTCCTCATTCCCCTGGGGGGAGGTCCCACAACCCGGGGGGGTCCCCGAGTCCTAGGGGGGGGTCCCCAAATCCAGAGGGGTCCCCAAGCCCTGGGGGGGTCCCCAAGTCCTGGGGGGTCCCAAAGCCCTGGGGGGGGTTTTTCCCCTCCTAGCCCCCCCCCCCCCAATTTTGGATGTTTTGCCCGTTCAGGGCCGTTTTCGCCCCAATTCCCTATGTACAGTGCGGCGGGGCCCCCCCGGAGCCGGGCGGGGGGGGTTGTGCTTCAAGGGGGGGCCCCGCCGGGAGGGGGGTGGGGGCCCCCCCGTGCCTCAGTTTCCCCGGGGGGGGTGGGGGGGGTCTGGTCCATTTACAGCTATATTACAAGGAAAATGTGTCTTTTTTTGGGGGGGGTGTTGGGGGGGGCTTTTTGGCAACGAAATGGGTGGGGGGGGCCCTCAGTGGTGGTGGTGGGGCCCAGAGCCCCCCCCATGGCCCCCCCCCAGCTCGGTGCTGCCAATGGCTTTCGTGGTGGGGGGGGGTCGCACGGGGAGGGGGAGCCCTGTGAGTCCGTAGTCGTGCGAGGGGGGGGCCGGGACCCCCCCCAAAATGGGGCTGCCCCCCCCCCCCACTTCCCGCCATGTTCCTCTCCCCCATTGGGAACAGAAAGCCCCCCCATGGTGGGGTTTGGGGGGGGGGCCCCCATTTCCAGCCCTGGGGGGGGCAGGTGGGGGGGTCCCATGTCTGGGGGGAGCACGAGGACCCCCCCGTGTCCATACTGGGGGGGCACGAGGACCTCTGTGTCCATGCAGGGGGGCACGAGGAGCCCCCCCCCCATGTCCGGGGGGGGCACAAGGACCCCCGTGTCCATGCGGGGGGGCACGAGGACCCCCCCATGTCCGGGGGGGGGCACGAGGACCCCGGTGTCCATGCAGGGGGGCACGAGGAGCCCCCCCATGTCCGGGGGGGGCACGAGGAGCCCCGGCTCTGGTTCGGGGGGGGCACAAGCACCCTTGGGTCCACACGAGGGGGGGGCGCGAAGCCCCCATGTCCGGGGGGGGGGGGCGCAGGCCTGCAGCGTCCGGTGCTGGAGGTGGCCGAGGCCGGGTCCTCGTGCGAGGCCGGGTCCTCGTGCAAGGCCGGGTCCACGTGCAAGGTCGGGGCGGCGTGCGAGGTCGGATCCTCGTGCAAGGCCAGGTCGACGTGTGAGGCCGGGTCCTCGTGCAAGGCCGGGTCCTCGTGCGAGGCCGGGTCCTTGTGCGAGGCCGGGTCCCCGTGCGAGGCCGGGTCCACGTGCGAGGCCGGGGCGATGGGAGGGGGATGCCGGGCCCCCGTGCGAGGCCGGATCCTCGTGCAAGGCCGGACCCCCGTGCGAGGCCGAGGCGACAGGCGAGGCCAAATCCTCGTGCAAGGCCGGACCCCTGTGCAAGGCCAAGCCGCCGTGCGAGGCCAGACCCCCGTGCGAGGCCGAGGCGATGGGTGAGGCCGGATCCTCGTGCGAGGCCGAATCCCCGTGCGAGGCTGAATCCCCGTGCGAGGCCGGGATGCCAGGCGAGGCCGGATCCTCGTGCAAGGCCGGACCCCCGTGCGAGGCCGGATCCCCGTGCGAGGCCGGATCCTCGTGCAAGGCCGGACCCCCGTGCGAGGCCGGACCCCCGTGCAAGGCCGGATCCTCGTGCAAGGCCGGATCCCCGTGCGAGGCCGAGCCCCCGTGCGAGGCCGGGCCGGGGGGGGGACGGCGGGTGGGGGGGGGCCGCTCAGAGGCTGGTGACGAGCTGCATCTGCCCGTCGGGCTCGGGCCCCCCCGGCCCCTCGGCCCCCCCGAAGGCCTCGCGGCTGGGCCGCCGCCCGGGGCAGTAGGCCGGGCCGGGGGGGGGCGGCGGGGGCGGCGGCGGGGGGGGGCCGGCGGCGCGGGGCGGCGGGGGGCCGCTGAAGTAGGGGGGCGCCTCGGGGGGCCCCTCGGGGCTGCTGTCCGGGTAGGCCGAGTCCCGGGGGGGGGGCACCGCCGCGGCGGCGGGGGGGGCGGCGGCGGCGGCGTAGCGCGAGTCCCGGGGGGGCGAAGGAGGGGGGGGCGGCGGCCCCCCGGGCCCCGGGCCCAGCCCCGCTTGGGCCCGCGCCAGCTCCTGGTACAGCAGTCCCAGCTCGGGGGGGGGCTCGCCGGGGGGGGGCGGCGGCGGCGGCGGGGGGGGCGGCGGCGGGGGGGGCGGCGGCCCCCCGTGCGAGATGGCGGCTCCTCCGTGCGACGCGGCTGCTCCGTGCGACATGGTGGCTGCGTGCGAGGCGGCTCCGCCGTGCGAGGCGGCCCCCCCGTGCAAGGCGGCCCCCCCGTGCAGGGCGGCGGCGGCGGCGGCCCCCCCGTGCGCGGGGGCCCCCCCGTGCGCGGCGGCGTGGGCGGCGGCGGCGGCGGCGGCGCGCAGGTTGTTGTGCACCAGCTCGGAGATGATCATCTTCTCCAGGGCGGCGGCGTCCGGGGGGGGGCGGCGGCCCTCGGGCCCCCGCGGCCCCCCCGGCCCCCCCTCGCCCTCGGCGCCCCGCAGCGAGTAGCTGTTGTTGAAGTTGCCGTTGAGCGGCAGCGTGTCCAGGGCGCCGGCGTCGCGCGGCCCCCCCAGCGGGTGCTCTGCGGGCGGCAGCCGCGTCAGCGGGGGCACCAGGGGACGCGGGGGGGGCACGAGGGGACGCGGGGGGGCACGAGGGGACGTGGGGGGGCACGAGGGGGTGCAAGGGGGCACAAGAGGGTGCGAGAGGCATGAGGGGATGTGGGGGTGCAAGGGCACGAGGGGGTGCAAGGGGCACGAGGGGGTGTGAGGGGACACGGGGGGGCACGAGGGGACGCAGGGGCACAAGGGGGTGTGAGGGGGCACGAGGGGACGTGGGGGCACAAGCAGGTGCAACGGGCACGAGAGGGTGCGAGGGGGCACAAGCGGGTGCAAGGGGCACAAGGGGGTGCGAGAGGCACAAGGGGGTGTGGGGGTGCGAGGGCACAAGTGGGTGCAAGAGGCACAAGGGGCACGAGGGGGTGCGAGGGCACGAGGGGGCACGAGGGGACACAAGAGGGTGCGAGGGACGCAAGGGGACATGGGGGCACAAGCAGGTGTGAGGGATGCGAGGGGATGGGGGGCACGAGCGGGTGTGGGGGCACAAGGGGACACGGGGGCATGAGGGGTGTGAGGGGCACGAGTGGGTGCGAGGGGCACGAGGGGGTGTGGGGGGGCAAGGGCACAAATGAGTGTAAGGGACACGAGGGGCACGAGGGGGTGTGAGGGGCACAAGGGGACATGGGGGCACACGTGGGTGCGAGGGGCACGAGGGGCGTGAGGACCGCGAGGGCACGGGGGGCACGAGGGCACGGGGGGCATGAGGGGACGTGGGGCACGAGGGGACGTGGGGGCACAAGCGGGTGCGAGTGGCCCAAGGGGACACGGGGGCATGAGGGGGTGTGACGGGGGCGTGGGCACACAAGGGGACATGGGACACGAGGGGACGTGGGGCATGAGGGGACGTGGGGGCACAAGCGGGTGCGAGTGGCATGAGGGGACATGGGACACGAGGGGACATGGGACACGAGGGGACGGGGGGCACGGGGGACGTGGGGGGGGCACAGAGACACGAGGGACACGAGGGGGCACGAGGGCACCAAGGGGGACAAGAGGGTGCAGAGGCACGAGGGGGGGCACGAGGGGACACTGGGGGCACTGGGGAACACTGGGGGGCACGAGGGGGGGCACTGGGGGACGAGGGGGGACACAAGGGGACACTGGGGGACACTGGGGGACATGAGGGGAGCACTGGGGGGCACAAGGCGGGGCACAAGGGGGGGGCACTTACTGGTCTCGCGGAAGCTCCCTGGTGGCAGCAGGCAGAGATGGCAGGTTAAGGGGGGGCCCTGACCCCCCAGAGCCCCCCCGGCCCCCCAGCACCGAGCCCCAGAGCCCCCCCGGCCCCCCAGCACCGCCCCCCAGAGACACCCGAGCCCCCCCCGGCCCCCCAGCACAGACCTCCGGAGCCCCCCAGAGCTCACCCGGCCCCCCAGCACTGATCCCCAGAGCCCCCCCGAGCCCCCCCGGCCCCCCAGCACCGACCCCCGGAGCCCCCCAGAGCCCACTGGCCCCGCGGGGGGGTATTTGGGGCTGCCCCAATGTGTGGTACCTACCCGGGGGGGGGGCGAAGGTGGGGGGTGCCCTGGGGGGGGCATTTGAGGATGCCCCCACACGCGGTACCCATGGAGGGGGGAAGCAGGGGGTGTTTGGGGAGGGGGGATTTATGGGTCCCTGGGGGCGGGGGAAGGCGGGGAGGGGGTGCCGGGGGGCATTTTGGGGGGCACGCCAGGAGTCCCCCCCCGGGGAGCCGAAGGGGGGGGGGGTTCCTCGGAGGGGGGGGGGGCGCGCGGGGGGGCCCACCTGGGGAGTTGAAGGCGGGGGGCGAGCTGGGGTTGAAGCCCACCGACTCGGCGATGAGGGTGTTGTAGGGGCTGGTGCCCCCCCGGGGCTGCAGCACCGGGTTGGTCAGCAGGTGGTTGCCCATGGTGCCTGCGGGCAGAGGGGCCACCGTCACCGCGGGGGGGCCGGGGGGGCCCGGGGGGGGCAAAGGTCTCGCCTGGGTCGGGGGGGGCTGCGGGGGTCCCAGGGGCTCCTGAGGGTCCCACTTGGATTGAGGGTGGGGTCGGAGTTTGGGCGTCCCGGGGGTCCTACCTCGGCTGAGGGTGGGGGTCAGGGGTTTTGGGGGTCCCACCTCGGTTGAGGGTGGGGGTGGGGGGGCTTGGGGGTCCCGGGGGTCCCATCCTGGCTGAGGGTGGGTGTTGGAGGGGCTTGGGGGCCCCTGGGGGCTTGGGGGTCCCACCTTGGTTGAGGGTGGAGTTTGGGGGTCCCAGGGGGTTTTGGGGGTCCCACCTTGGTTGAGGGTGGGGGTTGGGGGTCCCAGGGGGTTTTGGGGGTCCCACCTTGGTTGAGGGTGGGGGTTGGGGGTCCCAGGGGGTCTTGGGGGTCCCATCTTGGTTGAGGGTGGGGGTTGGGGGTCCCAGGGCTCCCACCTCAGCTCAGGGTGGGGGTCAGGGGGTCCCACCTTGGCTGAGGGTATGGCTTGGGGGTCCCAGAGGGTTTTGGGGGTCCCACCTTGGTTGAGGGTGGGGGTTGGGGGTCCCAGGGGTCCCACCTCAGCTCAGGGTGGGGGTTGGAGCAGTTGGGGGTCCCAGGGTGTTGGGGGTCTCACCTTGGCTGAGGGGGGGGGTCGGGGAGCTTGAGGGTCCCGAGGTTCCCACCTCGGTTGAAGCCGGGTGTTACGGGACTTGGGGGTCCCAGCTCGGTGTGGGGTGGGTGTGGGGGGTCCCGGGGGTCCCAGCTTGGCTGAGGGTGGGGGTCGGAGGGCTTGGGGGGTCCCGGCGCCGGGGGTCTCACCTCGGTTGAGGGTGGGGGTGCTGTTCAGGTCCCCCGCCATGAAGCTGGACTCCGTCTGCTTCCGCACGGTGTCGTTCCACATCCTCCGGATCCGGCTCTGGGGGCGACAGCTCGGCTGGGACCCCCCCCCGGGAACCCCCACCCTGGGGACCCATCACCCCCAGGGACCCCCACCCTGGGGACCCCAATGTCCCCAGAGACCCCGGTGTCCCCAGAGACCCCCACCCCAGGGACCCATCACCCCCAGGGACCCCCACCCTGGGGACCCCAATGTCCCCAGAGACCTCGGTGTCCCCAGAGACCCCCACCCCAGGGACCCATCACCCCCAGGGACCCCCACCCTGGGGACCCCAATATCCCCAGAGACCCCGGTGTCCCCAGGGACCCCCACCCCGGGGACCCATCACCCCCAGGGACCCCCACCCTGGGGACCCCAATGTCCCCAGAGACCCCGGTGTCCCCAGAGACCCCCACCCTGGGGACCCATCACCCCCAGGGACCCCCACCCTGGGGACCCCAATGTCCCCAGAGACCCTGGTGTCCCCAGGGACCCCCACCCTGGGGACCCCAATGTCCCCAGAGACCCCAGTGTCCCCAAGGACCCCCAAACCGGGTACCCATCCCCCCCAGGGACCCCCACCCTGGGGACCCCGACACTCCATTGCCCCCAGGGCCCCCCTGTCGCCCCTGGGGACCCCGCAGCCCCCCCCCCCACCCGGGTGCCGCGGCTGTTGCCGGTGGCGGGGGTGCGGCGGCGGTACCTGGGTGCCGGTGTAGTAGCGGGTGTTGGTGCGGATGGCGGAGGTCTTGAGGGAGCCCAGGGTGGTGCCGGGGGGGCTGCGCAGGCAGCAGGACGCGTGCCGCAGGCATTTGCTGAGCTCCCGGTGCACCTGGGGGGGGGGCGGCGGGGTCAGGGGGGTGGGTGACACCCCCAGGACCCCCCTGGGACCCCCCCGCACCCCTGGGAGCCTGGTTACCCCACCCCAAGGGACCCTGGCCCTGGGACCCCCCACCCAAGGGATGACCCCCCCCCAAGGAGCCTGGTTATCCCACCCCGGGTGCCCCCAACCTTGGGACCCCCCCACCCCAGGACCCCTATTCTGGGACCCCCACCACCACCCCTGGGTGCCCCCCATCCCAGGTCCCTTATTCTGAGATGCCCCCACCCCTGGGTGCCCCTCACCATGGGACCCACCACCCCAAGACCCCTGCTCTGGGACCCCACCACCCTTGGGTGCCCCCCACCATGGGACCCACCACCCCAGGACCCCTGTTCTGGGACCCCACCACCCTTGGGTGCCCCCCACCATGGGACCCACCACCCCAAGACCCCTGTTCTGGGACCCCACCACCCTTGGGTGCCCCCCACCATGGGACCCACCACCCCAGGACCCCTGCTCTGGGACCCCACCACCCTTGGGTGCCCCCCACCATGGGACCCACCACCCCAGGACCCCTGTTCTGGGACCCCACCACCCTTGGGTGCCCCCCACCATGGGACCCACCACCCCAAGACCCCTGTTCTGGGACCCCACCACCCTTGGGTGCCCCCCACCATGGGACCCACCACCCCAGGACCCCCATTATGGGACCCCACCACCCTTGGGTGCCCCCCACCATGGGACCCACCACCCCAAGACCCCTGTTCTGGGACCCCACCACCCTTGGGTGCCCCCCACCATGGGACCCACCACCCCAAGACCCCTGTTCTGGGACCCCACCACCCTTGGGTGCCCCCCCACCATGGGACCCACCACCCCAAGACCCCTGCTCTGGGACCCCACCACCCTTGGGTGCCCCCCACCATGGGACCCACCACCCCAAGACCCCTGTTATGGGACCCCACCACCCTGGGTGCCCCCCACCATGGGACCCACCACCCCAGGACCCCCGTTCTGGGCCCCCCCCCACCCCGGGGTGCCACCTTCTTCTGGAGGGCGCAGTGGAAGACGAAGATGAAGGTGCCCTGCAGGGCGTTGCAGGCGGTGAAGAGCGAGGCCGTGAGCACCGACTCGCGGGTGACGAAGAGGAGGCCGAAGGCCCACGTCAGCCCCAGCAGCAGCAGCAGCGCGATGGCCCCCAGCGCCCACGACCTGCGGGGGGGGGGGGGAACGGGGTCAGGGGGGTCCCAGCACCCAGCGCCTGAGGTGGGGGGGGCCTGGGGTCCCCAGCACCCAGGACCTGGTGGTCGGGGTCACGGGGGTCCCCAGCACCCACAACCTGGGGGGGGCATGGGGGTCGCCAGCACCCACGACCTAGGGATCCATTTTCTGGGGGTCCCCGTGCTGGGGGGTCCCATTCTGGGGGTCCCATCCTGGGGGGCATCAGGGCCCCACATTTTGGGGGTCCTTGTTTTGGGGTCCCATCCCGGGGTGCAGCAGGGCCCCCCATTTTGGGGACCCTGTTTCAAGGTGCCCGTTTTGGGGGGCCTGTTTCGGGGCGGCCCATCTCGGGGGTCATTGAGGCCCACGTTTCGGGGGTCCCCATTTCGGGGGTCCCCATTTCGGGGCCTCGTTTCAGGGGGCCCTGTTTTGGGACCTGTTCTGGGGTCCCTGTTTCAGGAGGCCCTGTTTCGGGGATCCCCGTTTGGGGGTCCCCATTTCGGGGGGTCCCCGTTTTGGGACCTGTTTTGGGGGGCCCCATTCCGGGATCCGTTTTGGAGGTCCCATTTCAGGGGTCCCATTTCAGGGGCCCCTGTTTTGGGGTCCCATTTTGGGGGTCCCATTTTGGGGGTCCTGTTTCAGGGGTCCTCCTTTCGCCATACCTGTTTTGGGGGTCCTGTTTTAGGGGTCCCGTTTTGGGGGTCCCCATTTTGGGGCCCTGTTTTGGGGTCCCATTTCAGGGGTGCCCCTTTCGGGTACCCATTTTAGGGTCCCTGTCTCGGGGTCCCTGTTTCGGGGGTCCCATCTCAGGGGCCCCTGTTTTGGGGTCCCTGTTTCAGGGATCCCCATTTCGGGGGTCCTGTTTTGGGGTCCCCATTTCAGGGTCCCGTTTCAGGAGTCCCCATTTTGGGGGTCCCTGTTTTGGGGTCCCCATTTTGGGACCTGTTTTGGAGATCCCATTTCAGGGGACTGTTTTGGGGGTCCCCATTTTGGGGGTCCCCATTTCAGGACCCATTTTGGAGGTGCCATTTCAAGGGTCCCGTTTCGGGGTCCCTGTTTCAGGGGTCCCATTTCAGGTGCCCCTGTTTTGGGGTCCCCATTTCGGGGCCCTGTTTCAGGGGTCCCCATTTCGGGGTCCCCATTTCGGGGTCCCCATTTCGGGCCCCCCCGCTCACTTGATGCTGTCGAGGCGGCTGGAGTCGGGCTTGAGGGCGGCCGAGCTGCGGATCATCTTGTGCAGCGTCACCAGCAGGAACACCAGGTTCACCTGCGCGGACCGTCAGCGCCCCACGGCCGCCCCACGGCCGCCCCACGGCCCCCCCACAACCCCATGGACACCCCACGGCCACCCACCGCCCCACAGATCGGCCCATGGACACCCCACCGCACCTACCGTCCCATGGACAGACCCATGGACACCCCACTGCCCCACAGACCACCCCATGGACACCCCGCTGCACCCACCACCCCACGGACAGACCCACGGACACCCCACCACCCCATGGACCACCCCACAGACACCCACCGCCCCACAAATCGACCCATGGACACCCCACCGCACCCACCGTCCCATGGACAGACCCATGGACACCCCACCGCCCCATGGATCGACCCACAGACACCCCACTGCCCCACAGACCACCCCATGGACACCCCGCTGCACCCACCACCCCACGGACAGACCCACGGACACTCCACCACCCCACAAACAGCCCCACGGACACCCCACGGCACTCACTGGCCCGCGGACTGCCCCATGGACAGACCCACGGACCACCCCACGGCACTCACAGCCCCACGGACACCACACTGACCCATGAGCGGACCCACAGACAGACCCACAGACCGCCCCAATGCCAGACCCACAGCAGGTCCCACAGCCGGGCCCACGGCAGGTCCCCTGGCACCCACTGGCCTGCCCCACATCGAGTCTCACGACACCCACCACCCCACGGCAGCGCCCAGAGCCTCCCCGCGGCACCCGGCACCCCACGGCGGGACCCCCAGCGGCTCCCGCAGCCCCCTCACCAGGATGACGAAGGCCACGGGGCCGATGAAGCTCCAGATGAAGTAGTTGTCCACCCGCAGCCAGCACCTGGGGGGAGAAGGGGGTCAGCAAGCTCCGCCCCCCACCTGCCAGGCCCTGCCCCCTGCCCCAGGCTCCGCCCCCGCCAGGCCCCACCCCTCAGCCAGGCGCCGCCAGTCGACAGCGGCGGCGACGCCCACCACCAAGGCCCCGCCCACAACCCCAGGCCCCGCCCCTGCCCCAAGCCACACCCACTCACGCCTGGTTGGTGCCGTAGCTGCAGTGGTCAACGGTGGCGGCGACGCCCACCACAGCCCCGCCCCCTGCCCCAGCAGGCCCCACCCCCTGCCCCAGGCCCCGCCCACTCACGCCTGGTCGGTGCCATAGCTGCGGTGGTTGATGGCGGCGGCGACGCCCACCACCAAGGCCCTGCCCCCCACCCCAGGCCCCGCCCCCTGCCCCAAGCCCCGCCCACTCACGCCTGGTCGGTGCCGTAGCTGCGGTGGTTGACGGCGGCGGCGACGCCCACCACCAAGGCCCTGCCCCCCACCCCAGGCCCCACCCCCTGCCCCAAGCCCCGCCCACTCACGCCTGGTCGGTGCCATAGCTGCGGTGGTTGATGGCGGCGGCGACGCCCACCACCAAGGCCCTGCCCCCCACCCCAGGCCCCGCCCCCTGCCCCAAGCCCCGCCCACTCACGCCTGGTCGGTGCCGTAGCTGCGGTGGTTGACGGCGGCGGCGACGCCCACCACAGCCCCGCCCCTGCCCCAGCAGGCCCCACCCCCTTTTCCAGGCCCTGCCCCCTGCTCCAGGCCCCGCCCACTCACGCCTGGTCAGTGCCATAGCTGCAGTGGTTGATGGCGGTGGTGACGCCCACCACCAAGGCCCCGCCCCCTTCTCCAGGCCCCGCCCACTCACGCCTGGTCGGTGCCGTAGCTGCGGTGGTTGACGGCAGCGGCGACGCCCACCACAGCCCCGCCCACCACAGCCCTGCCCCCTGCCCCAGCAGGCCCCACCCCCTGCCCCAGGCCCCGCCCCCTGCTCCAGGCCCCGCCCACTCATGCCTGGTCGGTGCCATAGCTGCAGTGGTTGATGGCGGTGGTGACGCCCACCACCAAGGCCCCGCCCCCTCAGCCAGGCCCCGCCCCCTTCTCCAGGCCCTGCCCACTCACGCCTGGTCGGTGCCGTAGCTGCGGTGGTTGACGGCAGTGGTGACGCCCACCACCAAGGCCCCGCCCCCTTCTCCAGGCCCCGCCCACTCACGCCTGGTCGGTGCCGTAGCTGCGGTGGTTGACGGCGGCGGCGACGCCCACCACAGCCCCGCCCACCACAGCCCCGCCCCCTGCCCCAGCAGGCCCCACCCCCTGCCCCAGGCCCCGCCCCCTGCCCCAAGCCCCGCCCACTCACGCCTGGTCGGTGCCGTAGCTGCGGTGGTCGACGGCGGCGGCGACGCCCACCACCACGGCCGGGAAGCAGTAGCCGCCGGCGTAGTAGTACTTGCGGCGCGACAGGTCGCTCTCGAAGACCTCCAGCAGCAGCAGGTAGAGGTGGACGCCCTCCAGGCACAGCCACGAGAAGGACGCCAGGAAGAAGTAGTGCAGCAGCCCCGCAAAGATGGGGCAGGCCACCTGTGGGGGGGCGCGCCGTGGGGCAGCCGTGGGGCTGGGGGCGCCCCACAGGGCTGGGGGCACCCATAGGAACAGGGGCTGTGTGGGGACGGGGACCCTATGGGGACGGGGACCCTATGGGGATGGGGATACCGTGAAGATGGGGCAGGCCACCTGCGGGGGGGCACGCCGTGGGGCAGCCGTGGGGCTGGGGGCACCCCACAGGGCTGGGGGCACCCATAGGAACAGGGGCTGTGTGGGGACGGGGACCCCATGGGGATGGGGACCCTATGGGGATGGAGATACCGTGAAGATGGGGCAGGCCACCTACGGGGCGGGCATGCCGTGGGGCAGCCGTGGGGCTGGGGGCACCCCACAGGGCTGGGGGCACCCATAGGAACAGGGGCTGTGTGGGGACGGGGACCCTATGGGGACGGGGACCCCGTGAAGATGGGGCAGGCCACCTGCGGGGCGGGCGCGCCGTGGGGCAGCCGTGGGGCTGGGGGCGCCCCACAGGGCTGGGGGCACCCATAGGAACAGGGGCTGCGTGGGGACGGGGACCCTATGGGGACGGGGACCCCGTGAAGATGGGGCAGGCCACCTGTGGGGGGGAGCGCCGTGGGGCTGGGGGCACCCATAGGAACAGGGACCTTATGGGGACAAGGACCTCGCAAAGATGGGGCACCTGCAGGCCACCTGCGGGCATAGGCACAGGACGCTGTGGGGCAGCCATGGGGCTGGGGGCACCCCAGGTGTAGGGGGGATGTGGGCACCCATCCTCTGGTGGCCTCTGAGGTGCTGGGGGGGCCACAGGGGGTCCCGTGGGGTCCCTGGGAGGATCTGGGGGGATCCCAAGATGCCATGAGTGGGTGCAGAGGATCCCTGGGGTGCTGTGGAAGCACCCTGGGGTGCCAAGGGGGGTCCTTGGGGGTCCCTGGGGGGCTCTGGTGGCCTCCAAGCTGCCCTGGGGGGTCCCATGGGATCCCTGGTGGGGGATTGGGGGCCTCTGGGGGGTCCCAAGGTGCCATGGGGCTGCAGGGGGGCCCTTGGGTGCCACGGGGGGGTCCTGAGGGGTTTCTGGGGGGCTCTGAGGTGCCCTGGGGGGTCCCAGGGTCCCCTGGGTGCCACGGGGGGGTCCCGAGGGGCTCCAAAGTGCCCTGGGGGATCCCAGGGTGCCATGGGGCTGTGGGGGGGTCCCTTGGATGCCATGGGGGGGGTCCTGAGGGGCTCCAAGGTGCCCTGGGGGGTCCCTTGGGTGCCAGGGGGGTCCTGTGGGCTCTGAGGTGCCCTGGGGGGGTCGTGGAGGGCTCCGAGGTGCCCTGGGGGATCCCAGGGTGCCACGGGGGCCGCAGGGGGATCCCTTGGGTGCACAGGGGGGTGCCGGGGGGGTCCCAGGCGCGCGGCGGGGGCCCGACCTGGTACTGGGTCTTGTCGATGCCGACGAGGAAGACGAGCTCGGCGAGGAAGAGGCTGATGCAGAGGTTCTTGTGGATGGTGGTGCGGTCGGAGGGCAGCCCGCGCAGGCAGCAGAAGGCCGAGATGCAGATGCCCAGGCACACCAGGGCCACCACGATGCCCACCCACGAGATCACCGACAGCAGCAGCTCGTTCAGGCGGCCCTGGTACTGCGCGGGCGGCCGGCGTCAGCGCGCGGTGCCGGCACCCTGACCCGCACCCACCGCCGGCATTGTGCCTGGCGTGGGCACCCAGCACGGCCCTGCACCCTCCCCGTGCCCTGCACGGCTGCGAGCACCCGTGATGGCACCCGTGCGGCGATGGCACCCGCAGCGGTGCCCTGCATTGCATGCTGTGTCCCCGTGTGTCCCCGTGTCCCCCCCGTGTCCCCCGGGTGCTCACGCTCTCGCGGTGGGCCATGAGGACGGCGAAGTTGGTGAGGTGGCTGCAGGCGCAGGACGTGTGCGTGGCGTTGCCCCGTGTCCCCACGTCCCCCTGCGTCCCCGTGTCCCCCCCGTGTCCCCGTGTCCCCCCCAGGTGCTCACGCTCTCGCGGTGGGCCATGAGGACGGCGAAGTTGGTGAGGTGGCTGCAGGCGCAGGACGTGTGCATGGCGTCGCCCCGTGTCCCCCTGCGTCCCCACGTCCCCGCGTCCCCCTGCGTCCCCGTGTCCCCCCCGTGTCCCCGTGTCCCCCCCGTGTCCCCCGGGTGCTCACGCTCTCGCGGTGGGCCATGAGGACGGCGAAGTTGGTGAGGTGGCTGCAGGCGCAGGACGTGTGCGTGGCGTTGCCCCGTGTCCCCACGTCCCCCTGCGTCCCCGTGTCCCCCCCGTGTCCCCGTGTCCCCCCCAGGTGCTCACGCTCTCGCGGTGGGCCATGAGGACGGCGAAGTTGGTGAGGTGGCTGCAGGCGCAGGACGTGTGCATGGCGTCGCCCCGTGTCCCCCTGCGTCCCCACGTCCCCGCGTCCCCCTGCGTCCCCGTGTCCCCCCCGTGTCCCCGTGTCCCCCCCGTGTCCCCCCGGGTGCTCACGCTCTCGCGGTGGGCCATGAGGACGGCGAAGTTGGTGAGGTGGCTGCAGGTGCAGGACGTGTGCGTGGCGTCGCCCCGTGTCCCCCTGCGTCCCCACGTCCCTGCGTCCCCCTGCGTCCCCGTGTCCCCCCCATGTCCCTGTGTCCCCCCCGTGTCCCCCGGGTGCTCACGCTCTCGCGGTGGGCCATGAGGACAGCGAAGTTGGTGAGGTGGCTGCAGGCGCAGGACGTGTGCGTGGCGTTGCCCCGTGTCCCCACGTCCCCCTGCGTCCCCGTGTCCCCCCCGTGTCCCTGTGTCCCCCCCGTGTCCCCCGGGTGCTCACGCTCTCGCGGTGGGCCATGAGGACGGCGAAGTTGGTGAGGTGGCTGCAGGCGCAGGACGTGTGCGTGGCGTTGCCCCGTGTCCCCACGTCCCCCTGCATCCCCGTGTCCCCCCCGTGTCCCCGTGTCCCCCCCAGGTGCTCACGCTCTCGCAGTGGGCCATGAGGACGGCGAAGTTGGTGAGGTGGCTGCAGGCGCAGGACGTGTGCGTGGCGTCGCCCCGTGTCCCCCTGCGTCCCCATGTCTCCGCGTCCCCCTGCGTCCCCGTGTCCCCCCCGTGTCCCCCGGGTGCTCACGCTCTCGCGGTGGGCCATGAGGACGGCGAAGTTGGTGAGGTGGCTGCAGGCGCAGGACGTGTGCGTGGCGTTGGTGTCGAGCAGGCGGCAGCCCTGCGTCGACCAGTGCCCCGTCATGGAGCGCTCCGAGTAGTTCCAGAAGGAGCAGTTGGCGTTGAAGTGGTTCTTGGCCTGCGGGAACCGGCTCAGCGCTGGGGCGACTGGGGAAACTGGTGGTGCTGGGGGCTCCCCGGGGGCATTGAAGGGGCTGGGGGGGGCCAGGGACTGGGAGAACTGGGAGGCGCTGGGAAGTACTGGGGGTGCTGGAGAGCATTGGGGGTCCTGGGGGCACTGGGTGCCCAGGGACTGGGAGATCTGGGGGCACTGGGAGGCACTGAGGGTGCTGGGGGTCCCCACAGCTGTTTGGGGGTTCCTGGGGGAGCTCAAGGGCCAGCTGAGGGTCCCAGGGGCTGGACAGAGGGTCCCAGGGGGTCCCCACAGCTGGGGATGGGTCCCAGGTGGTCCCTAGGGGCCAGCTGGGGGTCCCAGGGGCTGGATTGGGGGTCTCAGGGGCTCCCCAGGGCTCTTTGGGGGTCCCAGGGGGTCTCAGGGACCAGGGCTGGCTCCCAGGGGCTGGGTGGGGGTCCCTGGGCGGTCTCAGGGGCCAGCGGGGGGTCCCAGGGGCTGCCCAGGGGGTCCCAGGGGGTCCCCAGGGCTGTTTGGAGGTCCTGGGGGTCCCAGGGGCTGGGCAGGGGTCCCAGGGGGTCCCCAGGGCTGTTTGGAGCTCCTGGGGGTCTCAGGGATCAGGGCTGGCTCCCAGGGGCTGGGTGGGGGTCCCTGGGCAGTCTCAGGGGCCAGCGGGGGGTCCCAGGGGCTACCTAGGGGGTGCCAGGGGGTCCCCAGGGCTGTTTGGAGGTCCTGGGGGTCCCAGGGGCTGGGCAGGGGTCCCAGGGGGTCCCCAGGGCCGTTTGGAGCTCCTGGGGGTCTCAGGGACCAGGGCTGGCTCCCAGGGGCTGGGTGGGGGTCCCTGGGCGGTCTCAGGGGCCAGCGGGGAGTCCCAGGGGCTGCCTAGGGGGTCCCAGGGGGTCCCCAGGGCTGTTTGGAGGTCCTGGGGGTCCCAGGGGCTGGGCGGGGGTCCCAGGGGGTCCCCAGGGCTGTTTGGAGCTCCTGGGGGTCTCAGGGACCAGGGCTGGCTCCCAGGGGCTGGGTGGGGGTCCCTGGGGGAGCTCAGGGGCCAGCGGGGGGTCCCAGGGGCTGCCTAGGGGGTCCCAGGGGGTCCCCAGGGCTGTTTGGAGGTCCTGGGGGTCCCAGGGGCTGGGCGGGGGTCCCAGGGGTCCCCAGGGCTGTTTGGAGCTCCTGGGGGCCTCAGGGACCAGGGCTGGCTCCCAGGGGCTGGGTGGGGGTCCCTGGGGGAGCTCAGGGGCCAGCGGGGGGTCCCAGGGGCTGCCTAGGGGGTCCCAGGGGGTCCCCAGGGCTGTTTGGAGGTCCTGGGGGTCCCAGGGGCTGGGCGGGGGTCCCAGGGGGTCCCCAGGGCTGTATGGAGCTCCTGGGGGTCTCAGGGACGAGAGGTGGCTCCCGGGGGGCACCGGGGCGGGGCGGGGGTCTCACCTCGAGGTGGGGCAGGGTGAAGACCACGGGGTCCATGAGGAAGACCCGGCTGGACTCCTTGTTGATGGAGGCGGCGATGACCTGGGAGTTGACGACGAGCGAGGGGCTGCGGGCGCCCACGTCCCCCCCCAGCCGCACCGTCGCGTTCTCCGTCGACAGGAACAGCCCCAGGTTGTTGTACAGGATGAAGACCACCTTGACCACCCCTGCGGGCCCGGAGCCGTCAGACCCCCCAGGCACCCCTGAGAGCCCCCCCCCAAAACTCCCTACCCCTCCCCAGGACCCCTGAGAGCCCCCCAACAACTACCTGGTTGCTCCAGGACCCTCCAAGAGCACCCTCAAATCTCCCTGACCTCCCACAAGGACCCCTAAGAGCCCCCCAAAATCTCCCTGATTGCTCCAAGAACCTCCAGGAGCCCCCCAAATCTCCCTGCCCTCCCCCAGGGACCCCGAGAGCCCCCTGAAACCTCCCTGAGCCCACCGGGGACCCCTGGGAGCCCCTCAACGTAACCTTGAGGCCTCCACAAGACCTCCAGAGCTCCCTGGGACCACAGAGATCCCCCCACATCCCCCTGAGATCTTCCCAGAGCCACTGGTGAGCCTTGAGACATCCTGGAGACCCCCATGATCTCCCCAACACCCCCTAGGATCCTCCTGGGATCTCCAAGGTCTCCCCAGGACCCCCAGATCTCCCTGGGATCTCTCTGATCCCTCCAAATCCCCTCCCCAGCTCACCCCAGACCTCCTTTGAGACTGCCAAAATCCCCCCTCAAGTCCCTGAGGCCTCTCCAGGACCTCTCTGAGATCCCCAAATCCCCAAATCTCCCTCTCCAGACCCCCAAGAGCCCCACCAGAGACCTCTGAGGTTCCCCCAACCCTCCCAAGACCCCTGAGAACCCCCCAAAACCCCTGATGGGACCCCAAAATCCCCCGGGATCCTCCTGGAGCCCCTGAGATCCCCCCAGGACCCTCGAGACCTCCCCGGGATGACCCCCGGCCCCTCACCATTTCGGCTGTTCTGCTTAAGGGTGTTGGCCGAGAGCTGGATGAAGCTCTCGCCCCCGAACTCCTGGGGGAAAACCAGCTCCTGGACCTGCCCCTCCGTGTTGAGCACCGTCACCTCCAGCACTGGGGGAGAGCACAGGCGCGTGGCCTCGCACACGTGTGCCTCCGCACACGCATGTCCCTGCCAGCCCATCCCCTTGCACACGCATCCCTCTCGCACGCCCGTGCTCCTTGGGCAGCTGGTGCAGCTCCCCTGGGTCGTGGCCCCCAGGGACCCAGGCGTCCGGGGACCCCCCTTTCCCAGGGACTCAGGTATCCGGGGATCTCCTTTCCCGGGGACCCAGGCATTCGGGGATTTCCTTTCCCGGGGACCCAGTAGGGTCTTGCCCAGGTCTTTGCTGGGACTCCCCTGGGTGACAAGGCGAGGTCCCCATGGGGACCCAGGCGTCCGGCTATCCCCCTCCCCCGGGGATTCAAGGCCCCCCCTCGCCCAGGGGCCCAGGTGTCCGGGCAGGGTCTCCCTTAGGTGTCTGCTGGGGCTGCCCTGGGAATCGAGGTGAGGTCCCCAGGGGGACCCAGGCGTCCGGGCCCCGAGGGTGCGGGTGCCGCCGCGGGGGCCCAGGCGTCCGGGGGGGTGAGGGGGGGGCGCACCGAGGTTCTGGCGGGCGGCGAGGAAGCGGGCGGGCTCCTTGACGTTGTCGGCCAGGAGGAAGGCGCCCTCCTCGAGCACGTCGAGCAGCATGGTGGCCGTGTGCGCCTGCTCCGAGCCGTTCATGTCGCGCCACGACTCCAGCGCCTCGGGGCGCAGCAGGTTATCCACCGCCTCCACCACCGCCTGCGGGCACCGCTCAGCCACGCCCCTGGCCACGCCCCTGGCCACGCCCCCAGCACCCACACCCCTGCATGCACTGCTCAGCCACGCCCCTGGCCACGCCCCCGCCAGGCCACACCTCCACCTCCACCTGCAGGCACTGCTCAGCCACACTCCTGGCCACGCCCCTTGCCACGCCCCCCCCCCGCGAGGCCACACCCCCAGGCACCTCACCACTACCTACACCACTGCCTGTGGGCACTGCTCAGCCACGCCCCTTGCCACGCCCCCCCCGCGAGGCCACACCCCCAGGCACCCCACCCCCACCACCTGCAGGCGCCACCCAGCCATGCCCTGGCCACGCCCCCCACCGGTGGAGCCATGCCCCTGGCCACACCCCCACCACTTGTGGGCACTGCTGAGCCACGCCCCCTGACATGCCCCCCGTGGGGCCCCGCCCCCAGCACACCTCCCACTGGGGCCACGCCCCCTGGTCACGCCCCCCAACAGGCCCCACCCACCACTCCATGGCACAGCCCGGATCCATGGCCCTGACCCCCAGCCCCATAGCAGAGCCCCACGGCCCTGACCCACAGCCCAGTGACCCCCAGCCCCACAGCAGAGCCTCATGGCCCAGCCCTGCCCCATGGCCCTGATCCCCAGCCCCACGGCACAGCCCTGACCCCCAGCCCCATGGCACGACCCAGACCCACAGACCCGAACCACAGCCCCACGGCCCAGCTGTGACCCCCAGCCCTAACCCCCAGCCCCATGGCACAACCCAGACCCACAGACCCGAACCACAGCCCCACAGCCCAGCCGTGACCCCCAGCCCTAACCCCCAGCCCCCCGGCCGCGCTCACCTTGATGTAATCCTTACACGTCCGCTCCCGCTTGTGCATCTGGGCGGGGGCAAAGAGGGCATCAGCCTGGGCGGGGGGGCACCACGTGCGACCCCCAAGTGCCCCCAGACCCCCTTCCCCTTCCCCTTCCCAGTGGGGCCCTGGAGGACCTGGAGGTCCACCTGGAGGACCCCAGTGGTCCAGGACACCTAGTCAAGGGCACCCCTGGCGTTTGAGGGCCCCGTCACCCAGAGAACGCTGGTGCTCAGGGCACCCCATCATCTGGAGGACCCTGTCATCCAGGGCACCCCATCACCGGGAGGACCCCGATGTCCAGGGCACCCTGTCACTGGGAGGACCTCGGTGTCCAGGGCACCCCGTCACCTGGAGGACCCTGGAGTTTGGGGGACCCTGGCATCTGGGAGACCCCGTCACCAGGAGGACCCTGGTGTCCAGGGCACCCCATCACCGGGAGGACCGCAGTGTCCAAGGCACCCTGTCACCTGGAGGACCTTGGTGTTCAGGACACCATCACCAGGAGGACCCCGGTGTCCAGGGCACCCCGTCACCCGGAGGACCTTGGTACTTGGGGGACCCTGGCGTCTGAGAGACCCCATCACTTGGAGGACCCTGGTGTCCGTGGCACCCCGTCACCCAGAAAACGCCGGCATCCAGGGCACCTCGTCCCCGGGAGGACCCCGGCGTGCCGGGCACCCCGTCCGCGGGAGGACGTCAGCGTCCAAGGCACCCCGTCCCCGGGAGGACCCCGGCGTGCCGGGCACCCCGTCCCCGGGAGGACGTCAGCGTCCAAGGCACCCCGTCCCCGGGAGGACCCCGGCGTGCAGAACACCCCGTCCCCGGGAGGACCCCGGCGTGCCGGGCACCCCGTCCGCGGGAGGACGTCAGCGTCCAAGGCACCCCGTCCCCGGGAGGACCCCGGCGTGCCAGGCACCCTGTCCCCGGGAGGACGTCAGCGTCCAAGGCACCCCGTCCCCGGGAGGACCCCGGCGTGCCGGGCACCCCGTCCGCGGGAGGACATCAGCGTCCAAGGCACCCCGTCCCCGGGAGGACCCCGGCGTGCAGAACACCCCGTCCCCGGGAGGACCCCGGCGTGCCGGGCACCCCGTCCGCGGGAGGACGTCAGCGTCCAAGGCACCCCGTCCCCGGGAGGACCCCGGCGTGCAGAACACCCCGTCCGCGGGAGGACCCCGGCGTGCAGAACACCCCGTCCCCGGCCGCACCTTGTTGTAGTTCTTGCCGGCGGACTCGCGCTCGACGGGCCGCAGCGCCTGCAGCTGGGCGTCCAGGATGTCCAGGAGCTGCTCGAGCAGGCGCACGGAGGAGCTGACGTCGCCGGCGTAGACGGGCCCCCGCGTGTGCCGCGCCAGCTCGCTGGCGATGTTCGCCGCGTTCTCCCCGCTCTTGATCTGGGGGGGCGGCGGGGGGGGGTCAGCGCCAGCTCTCTCCCCCCGACTTTGCACCCCGCGATTGTCCCCATGGGGACGCCGTGGGGGGGGGGGGGGCTGGGGGTTGCCCCCAGGGTGTCCCTTGGGGATGGGGACCCCCCTTATCCAGTGCTGGGGTAGGGAGGGGGGGTCTCAGGGGTCCTGGGGGGGGACACTGAGGGGTCTGGGGGGGGGCTTTGGGTGGGAAGGGTCCCAGGGCCCTGCGTGGGGGTCCCTGGGGTGGGGAGGGTCCTGGGGGTCCCTGGAGAGGGTCTTGGGGGGGTCCCCAGGATGGTGAGGGCCCTGGGGGGTCCCTGGAGAGGGTCTTGGGGGGGTCCCCAGGCTGGGGAGGGTCCTGGGGGTCCTTGGTTGGGGGTCTTAGGGAGGTTCCCCGGGCTGGGGAGGGCCCTGGGGGTCCCTGGTTGGGGGTCTCGGGGGGGCTCCCGGGGTGGGGAGGGCCCTGGGGGTCCCTGGTTGGGGGTCTCCAGGACAGTGAGTCCCTGGGTCTCAGCTGGGGTCCCTGGGGGGGGTCTCCGGGGCTGGGGGGGTCTCGGAGGGGTCTCGGGGCGGGCGCGGTACCTTCTGGGCCACCTAGTTGACCCAGGGGCTGGTGTCCGGGGGTCCCTGGGGGGGGTCCCCGGGGCAGTGAGGGTCCCGGGCTCCCAGGCTGGGGGTCCCCAGCACTGGGGGGTCTCGGGGGGGTCTCGGGGGGGTCACTGGTACCTTCTGGGCCACCTGGTTGACCCAGGGGCTGGTGCAGTTGCTGAGGTCGGGGCCGCGCGGGTTCCACACGCCCAGGCCCAGCAGGCACTGGAAGGAGGCGATGCCTGGGGGGGCCGGGGGGGGGTCAGCCGGGAGAACGGCCCCACAGCCCCCCGCAGAGCCCCACGGCCCCATAGACCCCCCATATCCACTCCCCATGTCCCCCCATGCCCCCCCAGCCCCATAGCCCCCCCATACCACCCATATCGCACTCCTCCATACCCCCCTGGCCCCATAACCCCCTCCATACCCCACTCCCCATGTCCCTGCAGCCCCCCCCAGCCCCACAGCCCCCCCCATACTGCCCATACCCCAACCCCCATATCCCCCCCCAGCCCCATACTCCCCCCATACCCCACCTGCATACCCCCCTCCCTGGCCCCATAGGCCCTTCCATATCCCACCCCCCCAGCCCTGTAGCCCCCCCCAGCCCATCCATACCCCACCCCCCAGCCCCCTCCAGCCCCGTAAGCCCCCCCATATCCCATCCTCCCGACCCCATAGCTGCCCCCAAACCACCCATACCCCACCTCCGAGCCCCCCCAGCCCCATAAGCCCCCCCATACCCCATCCCCTGGCCCCATAGCCCCCCCCGTGTCCCCCCGGCCCCATAGCCCCTCCAAACCGCCCATACTCCACCCCCCCAGCCCCATATCCCCCCATACCCCACCCCCACAGCCCCATAGCCCCCCATACCCCACCCCCCAGCCCCATAAGCCCCCCATACCCCACCCCCACAGCCCCATAGCCCCCCATAGCCCCCCATACCCCACTCCCCCAGCCCCCCCAGCCCCATAAGGCCCCCCCATACCCCACCCCCCAAGCCCCATAGCCACCCCCCATACCCCTCCCTAGCTCCATAGCCTCCCCCATATCCTCCCCACAGCCCCATAAGCCCCCCCCATACCCCACCCCCCCAGGCCCCCCCAGCCCCATACTCCACCCCCTATATCCCCCCTCCCTGGCCCCATACCCCACCCCCTATATCCCCCCTCCCTGGCCCCATAGGACCCCCCATACCCCACCCCCCAGACCCCCCCAGCCCCATAGCTGCCCCATACTCCACCCCCTATATCCCCCCTCCCTGGCCCCATACCCCACCCCCTATATCCCCCCTCCCTGGCCCCATAGGACCCCCCATACCCCACCCCCCCAGACCCCCCCAGCCCCATAGCTGCCCCATACTCCACCCCCTATATCTCCCCTCCCTGGCCCCATACTCCACCCCCTATATCCCCCTCCCTGGCCCCATAGGCCCCCCCGGCCCCATAGCCACCCCATACCCCACCCCCTCTATTCCCCCTCCCTGGCCCCATAGGCCCCCCCATACCCCACCCCCCCAGGCCCCCCCGGCCCCATAGCCACCCCATACCCCACCCCCTATATCCCCCTCCCTGGCCCCATAGGCCCCCCCATACCCCGCCCCCCCGGCCCCCCCGGCCCCATAAGCCTCCCCAGCGCCATAGCCCCCCCCATACCCCACCCCCCGGCCCCATAGCCCCCCCCCAGCCCCCCCGTACCGCGGGTGCCCTTGGGGCAGGGCCGCTCCACGACGACGCCCTGCTGCGCCGCCGGCCACTGCACGCGCCGCACCTCGCGCGCCTCGCACAGCCGCGGGGGGGCGCCCTGCGCCGGCGGCGGCGGCGGCGGCGGCGGCGGGGCGGGCGCCGCGGGGGGGGGCGGGCCCGGCGAGCCGGCCGCCCCGCCCCCGGCCCCGCCCCCCGGGCCCGGCCCCGCCCCCCCGCCGCCGCCGCCGCCGCCGCCGCCGCCGGGGGAGGCGGGCGCCGCCGGGGGCCCCCCCGGGGTGGCGGCGGCGGCGGCGGCGGGGCCGGGCCGCGCCGTCAGCGGGCCGCGGCGCGCCGTGGGGCTGGGCCCGGGCGCCGCCGAGCTCCGCGCCGCCGTGGGCCGCGCCGCCGCCGCGCTGGGCGCCGCTGTGGTCGCCGGGCCTGGGCGGGGGAGGGGGGAACGGGGAGGGGGGTCACGGACCTGCCCAACCGCCCCCCCCCCCCCGCGCGGAACGGGGACGGACCGGGACTGCCCCCACACCGGGACCCCCCCCCCCATGGAGCAGGGAACCCCCATGGATGGGGACCTCCCCATGGAGGGGGACCCCCCGGCCCAGACACCCCCCCACGGACTGGGACCCCCCCATGGAGGGGGACCCCCGGCCCAGACACCCCCCCACGGACTGGGACCCCCCCATGATGGGGACCCCCCGGCCCAGACACCCCCCCACGGACCAGGACTCCCCCATGGACAGGGACCCCCAGCCCGGACCGCCCCATGGACCGGGACCTCTCCATGGATTGGGACCCCCCCATGGATGGGGACCCCCCAGCCCAGACCACCCCCCCTGGACCCGGACCCCCAGGGCTTCCCCCACCATGACCCCAGACCCCCAGGAGCCCCCCATCATGGACCCAGAGCCACAGGACCTCCCACCATGACCGCAGACCCCCAGGACCCCCCCCCACCATGGACCCAGGCCCCCAGTACCCCCCACCATGACCCCAGACCCCCAGGGCTTCCCCCACCATGACCCCAGACCCCCAGGGCTTCCCCCACCATGACCCCAGACCCCCAGGATCCCCCCGCCATGGACCCAGACCCCCAGGAGCCCCCCACCATGGACCCAGACCCCCAGGGCTTCCCCCACCATGACCCCAGACCCCCAGAACCTCCCTTCCATGGACCCAGACCCCCAGGACCTCCCCACCATGACCCCAGACCCCCAGGACCCCCCCACCATGGACCCAGACCCCCAGGAGCCCCCCATCATGGACCCAGACCCCCAGGACCTCCCACCATGACCGCAGACCCCCAGGACCTCCCTTCCATGACCCCAGACCCCCATGACCCCACCACCATGGACCCAGACCTCCAGGGCTTCCCCCACCATGACCCCAGACCTCCAGAACCTCCCACCATGAACCCAGACCCCCAGGACCTCCCCACCATGACCCCAGACCCCCAGAACCTCCCTTCCATGGACCCAGCCGGCCCCGGGGGCGGTGGGAAGGAGGAAGATGGCCGCCGCCACCGCCGCCGCTCACCGGCGCCGGGGTCGGGCGGCCCGAACTCGAGGCCGTAGCGCACCACGAAGTAGTTGTTCCACACGTAGAGCTGGTTGTCGCGGGGGTTGTAGGCCACGGAGGAGACGTACTGGTAGGGGTTGGGGAAGGGCAGCCCGGCGGGCTCCTCGCGGTTGGCCCGCGTGTTGAAGGCGTAGGCCACGCGGTTGCCGGCGGCCTCGCTGTCGTCGTCGGCGTAGACGCTGCGCACCACGTAGAGCACGCCGCAGGCCATGAAGGCGTTGGAGGCGGCCCGCTTGTCGTAGGCCGTGTCCCAGGTGCCCTCGAAGCGCAGCGTGTAGGGGTTGAGCTGGCTCACGACCAGGCGCCCGCCGTTGCCCTCGGTGGCGTAGATGACCCACAGGCCCTCCTCGTCCACGGCCAGGTCGATGTCGCTCTTGCCGCCCCAGCGGTAGGGCGAGGTGTCGTGGTAGTTGGCGGCGCCCACCACCGTCTCGCCGCTCTTGATGCGGGTGCGCAGGTCGTACTTGACCACGTTGCGCGTGCGCTCCTTGTTGTAGAAGACGGCGCCGTCGTAGACCACGAAGCCCGTGCCGTCGACGCGGTTGGGCAGGCGGTAGGTGGTGGTGTGGCGGGCGCCCACGTAGTCGGCCCACGAGGCGTACTCGGTGAGCGTGTCGGTGCGGTAGGGCACCCAGGGCATGACGTAGATGCGGTCGCCCGCCTGCAGCGGGTCCTTGCACCAGGCGCCCGCCTGGTGCTCCGACTCGTGGGTGGAGGTGGCCTCGCCGATGCGCTGCAGCGTGCCCGGGCACACGAAGACTGGGGGGGACGGGCGCGGGGACGGACGCAGGGCGTGGGGACGGACGTGGAGGTGGACGGGGGGACGCGGGCATGGACACGAGGGCACACGCAGGGACACAAGATGGACACCGAGACGTGACGATGGACATGGAGGTAGACACGGGGACACAGGCAGGGATACGAGGGCACACACAGGGACACGAGATGGACACCAGGACATGGGTATGGACGTGGAGGCAGATACAAGGACACGGGATGTACCCAAGGACAGAGATGGACATGGGGACAGACACAAGGACACAAAGACAGATGTGGAGACAGGCACAAAGACACAAGATGGACCCAAGGACACAGGGATGGGCACGGGGACAGACACAAAGACACCAGGACAGACGTGGAGGCAGATACAAGGACACAAGATGGACCCAAGGACACAGGGATGGGCACGGGGACAGACACAAAGACACCAGGACAGACGTGGAGGCAGATACAAGGACACAAGATGGACCCAAGGACACAGGGATGGGCACGGGGACAGGCACAAAGACACCAGGACAGACGTGGAGGCAGATACAAGGACACAAGATGGACCCAAGGACACAGGGATGGGCACGGGGACAGACACAAAGACACCAGGACAGACGTGGAGGCAGATACAAGGACACAAGATGGACCCAAGGACACAGGGATGGGCACGGGGACAGGCACAAAGACACCAGGACAGACGTGGAGGCAGATACAAGGACACAAGATGGACCCAAGGACACAGGGATGGGCACGGGGACAGACACAAAGACACCAGGACAGACGTGGAGGCAGATACAAGGACACAAGATGGACCCAAGGACACAGGGGTGGGCACGGGGACAGACACAGACACCAGGACAGACGTGGAGGCAGATACAAGGACACAAGATGGACCCAAGGACACAGGGGTGGGCACGGGGACAGACACAAAGACACAAGGACAGACGTGGAGGCAGATACAAGGACACGGGATGTACCCAAGGACACAGATGGACATGGGGACAGACACAAGGACACAAAGACAGATGTGGAGACAGGCACAAAGACACAAGATGGACCCAAGGACACAGGGATGGGCACGGGGACAGACACAAAGACACCAGGACAGACGTGGAGGCAGATACAAGGACACAAGATGGACCCAAGGACACAGGGATGGGCACGGGGACAGACACAAAGACACAAGGACAGACGTGGAGGCAGATACAAGGACACAAGATGGACCCAAGGACATGGGGACAGACACAAGAACATAGGCACAAACACGAGGATGCAAGTGTAGACGTAGGGACGCAGAGCGATGGACACAAGGACGTAGAGACAGACATGCGGACACAACCATGGACATGAGAACACATGGGGATGGACACAAGGACATAGGGACAGATGTGGGGACACAGGGACACAGGAACAGATACGGGGACACAGGCATGGACATGGCGGCACACAGGGACACAAGATGGGCACAAGGACATACGAATGGATACGGGATGGACACAAGGACATGGGCACAGACATGGAGGCAGACGCAAGGACACAAGATGAACACAGGGACACAAGGACAGACACAAGGACGCAGAGATGGACACAGGGAGAGCCATAAGCACATGAGATGTGGACAGACACAGGGACGGACATGGGGACAGGCACAGGGACATGAGAACACAGGAGCAGACGCAGGGACACAAGGACATGGGCATGGACATGGGGATGGACAGAGGACACAAGGACAGACACAAGTACACAGACACAAAGACGTGTGGACAGACACAAGGATGGGGACAGACAGGGACAGACACGGCGATGGACACCAGGACAGACAGAAGGCCATGGGAATGGAGGTGGGGACAGACACAAGGACACATGGGGATACGAGCAGGGACACGGGGACGCACGGGGGGGCACAAGCACAGATGCAAAAACACAAGGACGGATGAGGGACACACACAAGGACAGAGGGATGCGCACGGGGACACAGGGATGGACACGAGGACACCCATGGGGACACAGGGACAGCCATGAGGACACAGGGACACCCATGGGGACACATGGATGCACATGAGGAGGATACAGGGATGGACAACACAGAGGGACATGGGGACACAGGGATGGACATGAGGACAGCCGTGAGGACACGAGGACACCCATGGGGACACAAGGACAGCCATGAGGACATGGGGACACCCATGGGGACAGGGGACACCCATGAGGACATCCATGAGGACAGGGATGGACACGAGGACACCCATGGGGACATGGAGACACACGTGAGGACGCAGGGACGGGCAGGACACGCAGAGGGACATGGGAGGGACACAGGTGGGGACAGGGGGACATGGGGGGGACACGGGGGGACAGAGGGACGGGGGGACACAGCGAGAAGCAGGAGAGAAGAGAGAAGCGGTTCATGAGCGGCCCCAGCCAGGGGGGGCCCGACCCCGGGAGGGGGGGACAGGGGGGACAGGGGGGACCCCAGCCCCGGGGGGGGAGCAGGGGGGACCCCAGAGGGGACACGGGTGACACCGATGGGGGGGGTCCCACAGCCGGGTGGGGGGGGGGAAGGAGGTAGCGAGGCAGTGGGGGGGGGAGGAGGGAAGGGGGGGCCCAGAAGGGGGGGGGACACTGCTGTCCCCCCCCACCAGCAGCAGGGTGGGGGGGGTGGCAGCAGCCCCCCCACGGAGGGCCCAGGCGTCCTGCCCCCCCCACCCCAAAACCCTCCCCATGGGGGGGGGACAGGCCCTACTATGGGTCTGGGGGGGCAGCTCTCCCTGGGGGGGGTCCCTAAAGTGGAGGGGGGGCCCTAGGGTGGGGGGGGCCCTAAGGTGGGGGGGCCTAAGGCGGGGGGGCCCTGCCGAACCCGCCCCCTCCTCGCGCCAGCCAGGGTTGATCGAACGGCGACATGACGGGGGGGGGTGACGGGGGGGGGGGGACACGGGGCTGCCCCCCCGGGGGGGGGACGCGGAGGGGGACGGGCCCCCCCCGTGCTCCCGCTGTCCGGCGCCGGCTGCAGAGAGGCTGGGGGAGAGAAACGGGGGGGTTAGCGCTGCAGGGAGAGAAAGGGGGGGGGGACGCGGGGACGGGGGGGGGGGAAACGTGCCGCCACCCCCCCCCGGGGCAGAGACCGGACCCCCCCTCCTCCTCCCACGGCCCCCCCGGGTCTCTGCGCCGGGGGGGTGACGTGGGGCGGGGGGGATGTGGTGGACCCCCCCCCCCCAAACCCCGGCTGGGCCAGGCTGGGGGCCCCGGAGCCTCGGCCCCCCCCACGGGGCCTCACTAACCCCCCCCGGGACCCAGGCGTCCGGGCCCCCCCCCCCAGCCTCACTGCCCCCCCCCAGGGACCCAGGCATCTGGGTCCCCCCCCACTAACCTCACTGCCCCCCCGGGAACCCAGGCGTCCGGGCCCCCCCCGCTAAACCTCACTGCCCCCCCCCCAGGGGACCCAAGCATCGGGCCCCCCCCGCTAAACCTCACTGCCCCCCCCCAGGGGACCCAGGTGTCCGGGTCCCCCCAGGCCTCATTGCCCCCCCCAGGGGACCCAGGCATCCAGGTCCCCCCCCCACTAACCTCACTGACCCCCCCCCGGGGGACCCAGGCATCCGGGTCCCCCCCACTAACCTCACTGCCCCCCCCCGGGGACCCAGGTGTCCGGGTCCCCCCAACCCCCCCGGCCTCTCTAACCCCCCCAGGGGACCCAGGCGTCCGGGCCCCCCCCACCCCCCCCCGGCCTCCGGGGGGGGCCCCAGCCTGGCCAGCCCCCCCCGCCCGGAGCCTGCCCAGTGTGAGCGTGTGCACACGCGTGTGCGCGGCACCCCCCCATGCCCTCCCACGTGGGGGGCCCCCCCCTCCGGGCACGCACACGTGTGTGCCGGCAGGGGCACACGCGTGTGTGCCAGCGGGGGCGTGCGCGGGGGGGGGGTCACGCGTGCCCGCACGGGCGGCTGTGTGTGAGCACACGTGTGCAGGAGCTTGGGGACATGCACACGTGTGCGCCAGCGCTCACACGCGTGTGGCGGCTTCGCACACGCGTGTGGCTGCGTGTGCGGCGTCACGCCTGGGTGGTCCTGGCCGCGGGGGGCTCCCAGGCATGTGCACGGCCCTGCACACGCGTCGGTGCCTGGGCTTGCACACACGTGTGTCACACGCGTGTGCGCCGCCGTGCCTGGCTGTTCTTGCACGCCCGCAGGGGCGGCTGCGTGTGTGTGTGCACACGCGTGTGCCGCAGCCCCCCCCCACCGCCTATGCGGGCCCCGTGCCTCCCCCCCGCGCACGCAGCCGCCCGCACGTGTGCACACGCGTGTGCAAGCCCCTCCCCCGGCAGCGCCTGCTGCGCCCCCCCGCCGGGCCCGGCACCTGCCACGGGCCCCCCCCCCGCGGCGGGCAGCCGCACACCGGGGCCCGTGTGTGCACTGCGTGTGCACAAGGGCTGCGTGTGCACAAGGGCCCCGCAGCACACGTGGCCGTGTGTGCACAAGCGCTGCATGTGCACGAGGGCTGCGTGTGCCCCAGGGCCGTGTGTGCACGAGAGCCCAGGAGCACACGTGGCCGTGTGTGCACTAGCGCCGCGTGTGCCCCAGGGCCGTGCGTGCACAAGAGCTGCGTGTGCACCAGGGCTGCGTGTGCACAAGGGTTGTGCGTACAAACAGCCCGTGAGCACATATAGCTGGGCGTGCACGAGGGCTGCGTGTGCACGAGAGCCGCAGGTGCACAAGGGCTGTGCGTGCAAACGCCCCAGGAGCACGTATGGCTGTGTGTGCACAAGAGCTGCGTGTGCACAAGAGCTGCAGGTGCACAAGGGCCGTGCGTGCACAGGGGCTGCGTGTGCACCAGCACAAATGAGCACATACGGCTGTGCGTGCACGAGGGCTGCGCGTGCACGAGGGCTGCGTGTGCACGAGGGGTCCATGAGCACGTGATGGCTGCGTGTGCACAAGGGCTGCGTGTGCACCAGGGCCGTGTGTGCAAGAGGACCAAGTGTGCACAGGAACACACAGGGACTGTGTACACACGAGGACCACGCGTGCACGAGGGCTGCGCGTGTGCACAGGCCATGCACACACGAGGGCCATGCACACACATGGACTGTGAGTGCACAAGAGCTGTAGCACACCATCTGTGCACGCCTGTAGCCTGTGCACACCAGGCCGTGTGCACGTTGGCCTGTGCACACCCACAGCCCATGCACGCTCGCAACCAGTGCACGCCAGGCTGTTGCACATCGGCCCATGCACACCCACAGCCCGTGCACACTGCAGCCTGTGCACGCTGGCTGTTGCACACCAGGCTGGTGCACACTGGCCATTGCACGCCCACATCCTGTGCACACTGCAGCCTGTGCACGCTGGCTGTTGCACACCAGGCCAGTGCACACCTGCAGCCCGTGCACACCAGGCCATTGCACACCCACAG
>NW_026991508.1:0-14338 GCF_036370855.1 Dromaius novaehollandiae
GTTAAATTCCCTGCTATCCTTCCCAAAAATGAAAGACAAACACATTTTTCTGAAAGATCCCTCATAACAGAGGGACTTGCATGCTCAAAAATATTTAATATTTCTTTTGCCATCACAAATCCGGAAACTGTGTTTGTTGCTGTAGAGTTGACCTGAAAATGAGCAGCTGTGAATCCTGTTCTCTTCTTTGCCTGTCTCTGAGGCAGTAAAGTATTTTGGATTAGGTTGATGAGTTCATCTCAATCTTTGTAACTATTATGACCATACTTTTTTAATACTTGCTACTGTTTCACCTCAATGGTGAGATTCAGCAGGTACATTAAGATTCAGCTGCTACATAGAGTTGTACCCTAGTTTTTCCTCTGCCGTTCAGTAGTTGGAACGCTCTGCAGTGTGTCAGAAAAGTGAATGACTGGTGTGATTAAGACACATTTCTCTGTGTACACAGAGAAAAACATTTCAGTTTGTTTTTGTTTTTTTTTAAGATGTAGGAAATAAAAAGAAAAAAATGAAATCTGTACTGGAGGAATAGAATTTTCTTCATTTAAGTATGAACAGTACTTCAAATGAATGTAAGGAAATCATAAGATACCTGAATTTAAAGGTTCAAATGAACTAGTGGGACTCTAAATGCCGTCTCTCCTTCTGTTAACATATATCATGGAATGTTTAAAAAGTTGGACTTTTTGAATATATACTTTGAATATATACAAATAGCATGGGAAAAAACAGGTATTATAAGAGACCACAGAAGGGAAAATTTTATGGTCCACGACAGAAGGGATATAGTCCACAGTTGATGAAACTTTAATTTAGTTAGTAGACAGAGTCTGTTGCAAAAATATCAAATGACGGAATGATGAAATGTAATTAGTAAGTGTTGGACACTTTTCCCAGAAGCCATATGGGCCTTAATGTGTAAGGTGATACATAGACCTCACATAAGATTTTGTGGGTTTTTTGTTTTTTCCTTAGCAAAGAAAGCATCCACTAGCAGATTGTCATCATGCATCCATTGTGTTCACTTACTCTTTAACCTTCCTTGATGAGTAGAAATGGCTTGCTTTTTAAATACAAGACTTGAAAGAAACTCTGATTGGCTTTTAGGAGCATTCACTAAGCAAATGTCTTGAGGTTCTTTAAATTAATTGATGCCTTTTTCTTGCTGTGCCTCTATTAGAGTTCTGTATGACTAAGGAAAAAGATTTTTTTTCCTGTGAGTGTATGTATACATTCTAAACTGTTATTGAGACTGACGGACCTGAATTAAAACATACAAGTAATTTGATTAGAGAAATAAATGGCTGTATATTAGGAACCTGCACTGGAAATAAAATATTTGAAATGTGCGCATCTATTCATATGGTAATAACAGGCCCTTTCAGGCACAAGGGCTGAATAGAATGATGCAGCCTTCAACCTTTTGATTGTTGCTATAGCAAGTACATTGCCTGCTAGTAATTAATTTGAACATCCATCAGTTACCTGGCCAGGTAGGCCCTGTAGCACTTCAAAGAAATAGGTTTGTTCAGTTTATCCAACTTGTCCCCAAAGTGGACATGTTCTTCAAATATTCTCACTTGGAGTGATTTAATGAGTTGACTAGTAGCTTGGCAGTGAAATAATCTATTGTGCACTTATTTTAGAAACAACAGAAAAAAGCATGATCCATTTTTTACTGAAATACTTTCTCTCAGAGAGCAGACCAAACTAGGAAGGAATTCTTCTGCCCCCCCCCAACCCCCCATAGTGGACAATATTTTTTTTAAAAAAAGGGGGGGTAGGGGGTTAACACTGAACACTTGCACAGTTTTTTCTTTTTATCCAGAGTAAAACTTGCTGATATGAAGTGTTTTAAGTTGCTGTGAAAGTTAGATGGGAGATTGTTGCTAATCAACAATATTTTATTACATAAGGATTTAAACCAGGTCGTATTTATGGTAGGAGTTTGGCCTGCGAAGAGAAACAAATATATACTGCTCAAATTGCATTAGGCTACTTTTTGTTTTAGGAAATAGATAGCTAATTACTGGTGAAATTTAAACAGTACTTCAAAAATACTCTATGGAAATAAGGCAACAAATGTATTTAAAGATGACTGCTAAGGTTATCTATAGAACGGATACTGAGATATCCTCTGGTCATGGTAAGGTCCCTGCTGTGCTGAATACTAAGCATTTATGATGACAATACTCTCCTTTGCTTCAGCAGTGCCGGACCCAGTCTTGAAGATCTAATGTAAGATGGTTGTCTATAAAAGCCTCTTAGCACTTCCCAAAGTAAGGCTATAGAGGCTACAATAGTGAAATGATTGGTAATACAGTAATCTGCTTTACAAAAGCCCTGAGAGAGGGAGAGAGAGAGAGAGATCTATATATAAGTATATATATATTTAATAATGAGAGAATTTCAAATGGACTAGAACTTGATTTGCTTCTTAGGAACTGGCAGAAGCTGAATCCTAGATGCTGCTCATACTGCTTAAATCCTTGTATATGTAGGTAATGTGAGATCTTTTAATTTGTTCATGATTTTTAGTCTTTTCCAGCTCTGCTGTAAAACAGTTCTTCTAGTAGAAGTGATCTGTCACATACAGAACTGAGGAAGAAAGATACACAAAATAGAGTTTAAATAAGATCGTATCATTAATTTCTTTCTTTTTTTTTTGCCTAATGTTTCAGATTTTTCTTCTTGACTGTCCTCCATGTCGGGTTGCAATGATTCTTTTCAGGTAATGCCCCATCCTTGCTGCATTTCTGTCTACTTGCATGGTGTGCTTAGAAGTTGATTGTGGCTTAAGTCATAAAATAGTAAGATACGCATCCAGCCCTTAGTTAGAAAGACATACTGGCTGGACTGAATGATGAGACCTTGAAAAGGGTCATGGCTTCAGCTGTGGGTGCTGAGTCCACTGACCCTTGTTTCTTTTGTACTGGTGGTGGTTTTGGTCTCACAGGCAACACCTATTCGCGCAGTAGTTGATGAGAGCACAGGTGTCCTTCTACAGAATAACCTATGGGCTTGTTAAATGTATGTCATGTGCCTCGTACTTTCTGATTATCTTCACTAAAAATTAGTAGCTGATCTTCATGGAAGGCCATATGTACAGTATGGGTCTATTTTTTAAAATGTGGAGATAAGTTAAATAGTTAAAGCAGATTCCTACTGATTTGGGTATTTCTCAAATGTGTGCAATCTTTTCTATAATATTGCTTATTGTTACTAACTTTAGGAATTGGTCTAATGGACTAGTGCAGTAGAGTCCAGTAAACAGCCCATACTTTTTATAGGTTCTTACCTATAGAGTTCTTGCTCTCAAAGGCCCTCTCTCATGTGCGTTGCATGATAGGGGTACAGCTAGTATATTGTGAGGAGGGTCATGGGACTTCCCAGACAGAATGATAATCAGGAATGGCTGTAGTTGCCACCGTGACAGTTCACTCGGCTCTTTCTTCTCTTAGTCTAGGCAGTGACTGGAAAATATGATGCTGGGGGCATGCCTCATGAATTGTTTTGGAGGTGCTACTGTCTCGCTACAACTTTTTCCTGCTGCTCCTTATTTGGGCAGGGAGTAGGCTGAATACAGAGATACAGTACTAGTGCCTCTTCATCTCAGAGAGCGTGCAAAGTAAGTCTGGTGTCTAGGAAATCCTGGATTTACTATGCATTTGCAAAGGACTGGTTGCAGGGCAGAGGCTGCAGTATTTGTTCTTTTTCAGAATGAGCCTTTCTGTTTTCTGACGTCCTGACATACAAATGACATTTGAAGAACTGTTTTGGAATTGTAATACCTTCCTCCCCCGCCCCAAGTTACTTATAAACTTTGTAATTTTTAATAGAGTTTATGACAGGCAGTGGTTGTAGAATGAAATTTATGCTTTACTTTGTCTCTTATATAAAGTAGACTTAAACAGTACTGACCTTACTTCTGTAGGTCCTGATGCAACAGTGGTTCAGGGAGAGATGACTGAAAGCTGTATAAAATAAAATACAGCACTGTAATTTAAATACTACTTTCTTTCCCTGTTCTTTGCTTGGGATTCTCTGTTGCATCTTTACAAATATAATTCTTTTATTTAAGTGACTCAAAAATCAGACTTCTTCCAAATTCCCAAAGCTTTAGTTTGATGTCATGTACATTTATGGAGTTGGATGAAAGTAAAAACTTTCTCAAATGTCTATTTTAAGCTCTGAAAGCAAAATGAACAGCAAAATTTCAACCATTTAGCAGCCTGGACCATGAACAGGATTAATATGAACAGGATTAATATGAACAGGCAGTCAAAACCTTCTAGGAATCCAAAGCTCATTATAGGAAGCAGTCCTACTTCAGGAAATTATTAAAATGTTTATTTAAAGAGAGTTCTTATCCTGGTTATTGCAGTGAACAGTGGCTTTATTCAAATTAAAGCCAGCAGAATTTTCTCAAATTTCCTGCTACCTTTTATGAAAGATACACTACATAAAATACTACATAACTATACATAACATGTACATATAACATACTACATAAAAACTTTGCATTTCATTTCTAATCTGTGAAAATAATATCTCATCTCTCTTCTAAGGTTGCAGATGCATATGTTAAATGGGGCCCTCTTAGCATTGCTGTTTCCTGTCGTTAACACGCGCCTGGTGAGTATACTATACCTTTCCTTCTCCTCGTGTATTTCTTCCTACAATACTTTCTCTAGAAAGGTGCTTGAGCTGTCTTTAGAGGTGGCTAAATTACACAGATTTGGTTTAGGAGCTATACTTCTAAAATACTAAGCAAGTTTTGATGGTTAAAATTTCTTGCTGCATGTAAATTCACTGCTCATGGAAAACTTCTTTATTCCCATATCTTTGTTTCTGCAGGTATTTCCTCCCTCTCAATTAAATTCAGCAGGCTACATACTATTTGCATAATGAATCGGAGTGATCTATAAATACCTGCTGGATTTGTGTATTGAAGAGATATCTAAGACACTGAGAAAATGATGGGATGAGAGTGTTTCACTCAAAGCAGGTAAGTTAGCTCTTTTGCTAAGATCTTTCTGAAGTACTAGATTATCACTGAGTTGCTTCTTTTACTGTGAAGAACTTGCTGTTTTGAATATGGCAGTCAGATTACTAACACTTGCAAGTAGCCGCCTTTCTTCATCCCAGACCCTTTTGTAAAGCTATCTAAAAGGTGTTTCTTCTACATTGCTGGAGCAAGCAAACTACTTTCTGAAATGCATTTTTTTTTTATTTGTAAGTATTATTTTAATGATGTCTGAGACAACACTATTGAATGCCTGAAACTGAAGAACTAGTTTCTTTTCAAGCAGATGCATATAAAACTATAAATAAAATTTAAGTATAAAAAGTTTAGACTTCAGAATGGCTACGTTGTGAGATGGAGCTGTCAAGTGTGTTTTCTTTTGGACGTCAGTTGCTACGCTGCCGTACCTTTTGTCCTTGTGTTTTACAGGGTAAATTGATTGTGGGGAAAAAAGTTAATGCAAAAAAATAGTTTATATCTTTCACATGATTAGGTTAATTCTAAAGTCTAAACCCTTTTGTAGGGTGGCAGCAAGTGCATTCAGGAATGTAGTTGTAGCATCATATCGTAGCTGGGGTGGGCTTAATCTAGGAAACTTTGGCAAACAAGACCAGTGAAGTTGCAGCAATGCAATTTGTGTAGGCTGCTAATACAAGGACATATTCAGGGTTCAAGTTGTATAGTTGGTGCTGAAATCTCTGCTGCCAGTTTCAATGTTATCGGTACTGAAGCAAGCTAGATTGTTAGTAGATGTATGCCGGTCAGCATCATTTAAGCCTTTGAATATGCTATAGATACAGTCTTTATTTCAGCCTGGTGGCAGCTATTAGTCCTACAAATTATAGTTTGAGTTAGATTTTTGCTTCAAGTTATTTACCTCCAACAACAAGCTTTTTTCCTGAGTGAAGTCACATAAGAGCCCTCCTATGATCAAAGTGAACGCTGAGTAAATATATTTGGCTTTAGGAAAATTCAGTCTGTTTTACCAGGCTGTAAATTCCTGGTACAGGTCACTAGAATGGATCCAAAATACTAGTCTTTGATTTACAAGCACAATCACAAAAACTTCCATGTGGAGAGTTAATAATGTGGAGAGTGGAAGCGTAGAACAAAGTTCATTGTCCATTCCACCCTGATCTTTAAACTGACAGTGAACGTGATAGCTTTGAAAGCGGCTTCACAGGATAGCATGTGGCCCATGGTTAAAATGACGTAGTGGGAGGCTAAAAAACTAGAAGTGGGTACACATGAATATGGGAGATTCCTCAGGCCTGGAATTTGCCCAGTGTTGTTGGCGTCTGTCACCTGCTCTCCCCCCCAAATTAGGCACAGCAGGGTTTCTTCATCCAGGTTTTCAAAACTGCTACAAATTTCCTGTCTTCTGGAAGAAAAATTAGCCTGTTGGTGTCCCTAGTAATACTCAAACCTGTCGAGAATTAATGCTAAGAAAAGTTGTCCTGAATCTGAGCTGGATAAAATATT
This sequence comes from Dromaius novaehollandiae, assembly GCF_036370855.1. Lineage (NCBI taxonomy): Eukaryota > Metazoa > Chordata > Aves > Casuariiformes > Dromaiidae > Dromaius > Dromaius novaehollandiae. Next base: position 6,509 of record NW_026991508.1, read on the forward strand.
TCTAAGAATTATTTTTAAGAGTTGTTATGCATGCACATATGGGTGTGTGTGTGTGTGTGTGTGTGTGTGTGTGTGTGTGTGTACGTATATATACATATAAGGGCACATGCTTGCTCATTTTCTCAGATTTCAGTGGTTTCAGTAGTATAAGCCTAGAGTTCCTTCAAGATTTAGTCTTTTTGTCCTTCCTAATCTGGTAACTACACATATTCTTTTTCATACTAGAAATGTTTATTTGCAGTTTGCAATTGTTTTTATTAAAACTAGTTACTGCTGAATAGAAATGGCATTAAATCAAAAATGCAAATAGAATTTCTTGATAATAGAATACTTTTCCTGTTTCAAATTAGGTAGCTTTCTGATTTCTATTGGATTTTTAGGAGTAACCTGTTAAGGTTAAAATAATACATGTTGAAATATTTTAATAAATCATTAACTTGTATTTTCTCTAATATTATTATAGATCTCACTTATATTTGGGCAGTGGTGATTAAACAGGAAAAATACAGACTACTCGTATAAAATTCTGCCCTTCTCTAGAGACAGAGGAGCCAAAGGACTACGTCCAAGAGCAAATATTTTTGGAATAAATACAGCTCTAGGATATTTTTGGCTTAACAGCTGCTTGCTAGGCTAGTCTCTTTTCTGTGTGTCTTCTGGCACAAGATAATATGGGTGATGTTTTATAGCACTGCAGCTTTGGCCCAAATTATTTCTTGGTAGACGTGCATTCTGCTCTATAACTGTCGTCGTAAATATCCACAATGACATTTTCCTGAAAGCACTGAATAACTCTTAACACTTAGTAGGAAGTTCCAAAAAAAAGTGCAATAAATTTGTCTATGCTCTCTGTTCCTCTGCTCTGATTTGTAATACCTTCCTGAAAAGCTTTTGACTCAGTCAGGAATGGTCATCATTTTATGCCTCAACTTTTTATTTCAGTTTTGTGATATTTTAAGACATATATTTTACTGTATGCATGGTTCATACAAAAATTTGTATACCTAGTTACATCTGTAAAGGGTTGTAATATATAGTGCCTGGCAGAAAGTAAGAGCATGAGAAGTTGGACACCTGACCCAGCTACTCATTTAGAAGTGGGGGAGGGAGAGCATGCTTTTGGGCAGGTAGGTGGGAGAGAGTTCTCTCATTCTCAAGAGACAAAACATTCTTGATTAGCATTAACAATCACATGGAAAATAGGGTAATCTTTGAAGACTTCCAGGTAAATAGAGAAGAAAATGTTAAGGGAATCAGATTGTTAGGTTCCCGGGTAGGAGCCTAGAAAGGTGTAAGAAGAAATACACAAGTGCAAGATCTCTTTTAACTCCGTATCTATATTACATGGAATACAGTGTAGGTCCTGATAGCCTAAGCCTCACAAAGGTTGGAAAGGAACCCCGTTAAAAGTTTCTCAAATAAGTCGCAAAACAATGTGTGGCACCAGGTCTGTGCAAGTAAATTAATTTAGCTGCCAGTGAAGTGTTTGGAGAGTAATCGTTTTTGTATGAGCATGTGTGCGAACATATTGCATTAATCAAATTTTAAAGGAAAATATTTCTACTGGTTTTAAAGCTTTGTTTGCAAGCTGATGTCCTGAATATGTTGATATAGATAAAGTAAAAAATAAGACATGTCCTAGAGGCGTTGGGCTTACTGTCTCGGCTAACACAGAGATGGTGCAGTTTTAATGTTTCCAGAAGTTGCTAGACAGTATTATTAGAACTATTTGCCTTGAGAGGTACACAGCCTAAATCTGTTTTAGGAATAGAATCATACTTTGAGCAATACTTGCAGTGCACTCTGTCTTTAGGGACTATGATAACGTCCTACTGCATCTCTGTTGACTGTTAAGGTAACAATGCACTGTAAAAGTAAAAAGTTTGCCCCAAATGCCTGTTAGCAACACAGCAAAATGGAATAAGTAATGGTAGCACATGATGTCATTTCTAAATTGTCTAAGTCTAACTGGCATAAGTGGAAATAACAGTATGGTTAGACATCCAGGGCTCTGGAAAGGTGGTGCTTTGGCTGCTATTCGTACTAAAGCCACTGATTCTGCATCTTTCACACGTATCGAGGCTACGTACGTTAAAATGGTATGGGTGCGTAAGTGCAATTTACAATCACACTTTTATTTGGGAATGCAAATTTACCTTATACTGGTGGTAAGTAGTGCCAGTATTATCTGTAGAGGAAGTAAAAAATACTCTTTCTGAAATTAGTATTTTGTGCACATATAACTCTTCTATCTTGGACTCAATTCTACAGATGCCTGACTGTGTCCCTAGAGTCATTACATGTGTGCTGGTTTGCATAATCAAATTGAGTGACCAGGAGACTGTAATGCCTTTTTATGAGATACAATAAACATCAAATCTAGCACTGATCAAATAAGGAAAACAGTAATAAAAGTTAAAATAAATGCCTACAGTTTAGCTCAGCAGTGCATTGAACAACTGCATTGTCCTAACTTTCTTGGTCAGCTTCATCTCTGTAGTGACAGGCCAAGAAAAAAATTCCCTCTCAAATTAGCAGAATTTGGGTATGTCATGAGTTGGAATCCTGGGGGTTTGCTCTAGCTGGATCTTCTGGCATTTGTATACTAGTAAAAATATAGTTGTTGTTCTTGTTTCATTATGTTTCCGATCCCCTCCATCCCTGTAGCAAGGTATTATTCCTAGTCCTGTGTTCCACCATGTCTCGACTCTACTAATCTTCAGCACAGACGGACTCTCTTTATAAATCTCATGACTGTGCTTGTGCATGCTAACGCTTCCCTCTGGTAGCAGATGCAGATTCTGATTCTCTCCCTCTGTATATATGCCCACCCTAACAGGATTAATTGAAAATGAGAACTAGATAATATTGGATAAAACTAATCAATTAATGCTACCTTAAGGGGTTATATTATAATTCTCTCTACTGACTGGATTGTGTAGAAGATGGCAGATGCCTACTTGAAGTTGAGATTAGGTTTTTTTGCCTATATCAGAATATCAGAAAATATCAGAAAAGGAACTGTTGCAAATAAAATCTGGGGAAACTGGTTTAGACCTTAGCACAGACACCACACAGATGGGTGCCTGATACTTAGCTACAGCCCTGGTACTCATTTATTTTAAGTGGCTTTGCTGTTGGCATCAATGCCAACATTAACATATCTTTATTTTCGCCCCATTCAGGTATGTGGGAATCCCTTATCTGATCTATGCCAGGTGGACAAACTGGTGCCTGAGCTGTAGAATTGGCTGAATAATACGGTACTGAACAGTACAATAGTGTAACGTGGGTCAGCTTCTTGGCTACTTGCCGTTTGGACGTCTGCTGGAGAAATGAGTCTTAGCAGGACTGGAAATAATCTGTTTTCCAAAGGCCACTTGTGTTTTTGTTTTGGATTTTTTTTTTTCTTTTTAAATACTTCATGTCTGTCCTGAGATGATTCTCTTAAACTCCTCCAGCAACTGTCTCTCCTCTGCCAAATAAGTCACTTGCTATCCTGAATATGTTGAGAAGTAACCAACATCTGTTACATGGGCCTAGTAGCTGTTTGCCCCATGATTTCTGCATTGTACAGCTTTATATAGATTCCCCCTCTCCCATTTCATATATACTGTGGTTTGCTTTACAGGTTAAATTAAAAAAATCTGCTTGCGGCTTATTTGTGGATTACTGACCCTGTCTAGGATACTAGTCATTAATTTTAAGTTATGAATCTGGGTTTACTGACTATGTCTAGGAAAGCTACTGGTACAGAATGCCATTCCATGTTTACTGCAGACACCTAGCCTGCCTGCTGGGTGTGCTATAGAAAAGGGCAGAGCTGAATTACTTTTGTTCCTTTTTCTGTCATACCCTGCAGTCTTTGTAGAGGATGGTGGAGGGAGAGTTCTTGCCCAACACAGTGCTTGAGCTATTGTTGCAAATATAAAACCAAGGCATAAATAATTAGCAGAGGGAGGAATACTACTTTCAGAAAACAGAGCAAAGTAGCAACCTCCCTTCCCACTGAAACCAGCTGAGCTGAAGCGAGTTTAGACTAGTGTTTTGCCATGCTTTGCGGGGCAGGGAGGAACTCGCATCTAAGTATTAGACTTCTGGGCTCAACTCTATTCGAAGCTCTATGGTTTTGAAGAGCTTTTTCTAAATCTTAGTGCAGTCAATGGAAAGACCTAATTGTTTCCTCAGGGCAATAGCTGGTTTAAGTTGAGGCATCCATCACGTGCTCAGAGGACTGCCGTTGATGGCGGTGACTTTTCTTGCTCAGAGATAAAAGAAAGAGGTGAGCTCTAATCCTTCATCACATAGTTTCTCTTTTCTGCAGTCTCACAAGCAATAAAAGTGGCTGCTAAGGGTTTAGTTAGGCCGTTATACATAACTTACCTGTTCCTGGGATGAGAGCTTACTGTCTGCTCGCTATTTATTCTTGGTACGTCTCCAGCGAGCCCTTAGCAAGTGTCCCGGGAATTGTGGCCCTTTTGAATCTGCACCATACTGGGCTGATGCAGGGGCAAGCAGCAGATGTGGCTACCTTGAGCTGAACTCTTCCTGGAAAAAACAAAACATCGTACATCTTCTAGCAGAAGTTTCATCAGAAAATGTAAAAACTGAATAGTCTGAATGTTTATTGCAAAATATGCTAACATAGTACTCTGGATTTTGTGTGCGTGTTTGAGGAATAGTGTATGTCAGTATTAGGCTGTGTTTTGAAACACAGCATGATTTTATACCAATGTTAAAACCAGTGAATGGACAATGAACAGATTTTTCTTCAAGTAGCAACCTTTAAAGGAAAAGAACCTATTATCTTGAGTAGCAGGGTAGCCTGTACTCTGTATTCATTTAGACTGTTAAGAGAGCCTAGAATATGAGTTAGTAGAAGAAATGGATAATTTGTCATTTTGTCTTGTACCTTTACTTGTTTTAATGCCCTGAGAAGGGAAACAAGGTGAAATGCAGGAAGAGTGATGCTAGCAGCCTGCAAGGGAGAGAGGAGTTTAGGGCAAACAGCCAGCAAACCGATTGAAAATTAATATACAGAGTTCAGAGTAGTCCATCTTGATAACGAACGTTCAATGTTCCCGAATCTGGGGACAGGTGTGGATAAAGAAATATGTCATCAAGACATTGGTCTGTTACTAGGGAAATACTTGTTGCTCTTGAGAGTGGCTGCTGCGTTCCACCAAAGGCATCTGATGGGAGAAGACACGTCTGTTGAGGCCTGTGGCGAGGGTCTACTTTAGGGTTTGTTGCAGTCTGGATTTGGATACTCATGGCCTTTGCAACTGCATACCATCAAATATTATGAGATGAATCAACTCAGGAGGCAGTATTCTGACCTCCTTTATGTTCTGTGAATAAGTGTTGCTTTGATTTTTGGATATCTCAAACGTGATCACATTCTAAACTGCTAATTTGTTTTCGTGAAGAGGTTTTTAAAATCCTGGATTGATGGGTGATCCTTTCTATGTTGTCTCCACTATCTGCACCTATCTGCTATCTGTGAATGAGTGTTTATTGATAAAACAACTTACAGACCAGACCTTTAGAGCTGGGTGAGTCAGTCGTTCTGTACAACTTTATAGTTAATCTGTTGTGTTTGTTTTTTTCTCTTTATTGTGGCCTGGCTGTACAGCTTGAGTGCCTGGCTGTACAGAGAAGTCTGCGTTGTCAGTTCCATACCAGGAAATGCATTTGCATAATTAGCTGGGCTTCAGAACAATCAATCTTTCACAGCAAAAAAAATGTTTTGTTTTACACACACACACAAAAAAAACATTGCCAACACTACTGCAGCAAAACAACTGTTACTCTGTTCTCAGAAGTGTCCTGAGTGTAACGTTTGTGTAACTGACCCTCACAACTCGGCGAGTGCAGAAGCCCACATGAAACCACAGGATATTAGAGCATGCTCCTTGGCAGGGATTGAGTGCCTCATGTTGTATTGTTTATATTAGGAGCTATTGTTTCTGAAGTGTGCGTATTCCAGTTGGGAGAGGTACAGGTTTTCCTTTCTCGCTACTAAAGCTGCGTTAGCCTCTCTTCAAATATTCTTGTTTGATTCCCTTATTTTGCCCTAGGTATCTTTCAACAGGTAATACAGGAGACAAAAGAAAAGATTAATAGTCAGGAAACTTCAGAATTTCTGTGAAGTTCTTGCTTCTGCATACTGTTATCTTGGTTGGTTTTATGTTTTGATACAGAATACTTAGAGTAAATTAACCCAACAGCTTGTATGGAAGATTCTTTAGCCTACTGTCTCCCAAGAGTTGGCTGCACATGTTGGAGTTTGCAGTCAGGACACTGATAGTGTTTAAAGTATTCAGCTGGAGGATGCCAGGACTAATAGAATCCAGCTGTTGGGTTTAATGGCTTTTAAATTCAAAATTGGATTAAAAAAATTGTAGAATTTATCTGCTGTTTATTGACTGTTATTTAGGAAGAAAGCTGAACTGTTTCAATCTCTGACTTCTGCTGATGCAGAATTTTTTGTGATGTTTCTGTTTCAACATTATGACTTTAATATCTTTGGACAATAACAGAAAAGGAAGGTTTTTTATTTTGGGGTTTTTTTTTGAACAGACAGGCCATGATAGTAAGACTTGCATCCAGAGTCACTTTAGGCTTTAAAATGAGTCTGCATTTGAACCAAGGCTAATGATTTGGCTTTGCATTACTCCTGTGAGATTTCAGACTCAAGTAAGGGTATTGTCCAATTTTCACATCTGAAATATATCAGAAAAGTATGTCTCTTCAGCCTTTTAAGTGAACTGCAACAATAACTTGGATTATGAATTTTGGATTTTAATTTTTCCTGCCATTGTTCAATTTTAAAAGTGTTATGGTCTAGTTTGAGACTTTTTTTCCGAACAAATGGGTATAGACAAAGACACTTAGAGGAGACGGGAATAACTTTCAAATACAGTGTATTAATTTTTCTAACTCATACAGAACTAGAATTGGAATTAGTTGGGCTCCGGTTCGGGTTATTTTTAGAACAGTATTATTTTAGCGCAGTCTGTCTGACCTCTAAGAGGTAACATGAATTCAACTAAACACACAAATGACTAACAGTAATTTCTCAAATGATGTTAGCAGGTGAGGAATACCTAATTTACCACTAACACGTAACTTGTTTGTATGTATTCTTCTGCAGCTTGAAGACTGACTGGTGTTCATCTATTTTGAATTTTACTGGTTTTAAGAGAAGCACAGTAGTGTCTGTCCCATGTGTACAGTTTGCTAAATCAGGTCTTTTGAAAATTTTTGCACAGGCTCTCTCAGCAGTAACTTTTATTTTAAAATTGTTGTAATGAAAAATACCTGCTTTATAGACTTCTATCACTTGCAAGCTAGCAGTTAACTTTTTTTTGTAAATAGGCTGCTGCCATATGGGGGGTGTTTGATTACTTTGCTTTTTTGCATCGTTGTTGGTAATTTATACTAACAAGGAAAAGGAAGAGAGCGAGCTTATGTTATCTTATGTTATTCCTCCTTTATTGTGCTTCTGGCTAATTTCCTAAATTCTCTGCTCGAAGCACTGTATCGTGTTTGCGGCAAGGAGGATGGGATGGGTACAGATAGCTGCATTTTCAAAGCACTGACCATTAATGTCTCTCATCCCTTTGTTAATACACGCAGGTGACAAAAGAACTTAAATGAAGGGATTCTTGCGGGGCATAAGGAGAAGTTTTCCTTCTTAAAAATGGTTCCTTGTGACTCAGTTGTTAATAATGAATTTTCCTTATTCCTCAGCTTCCATTTGAAATGGAAATCTATTACATCCAGCGTGTGATGCTCTACGTTGTGCCCATCTGTCTGCTGCGGAAA